>NC_056734.1:184616986-184619486 GCF_019279795.1 Protopterus annectens
GGTAAGGTCCAGTGTCTGGAGGCTCCCAATGTCTTTGTTTATGAATTCCATAATAATACGCTCCATAGCTTTACAGACCAGACTAGTCAGGCTTATGGGGTGATAGTTTCCGGGGTCTGTTGTGGCACCACCTTTGTGGAGTGGGACCACTGTAGCTGTACGCCATTCTTTGGGTACATATTCTGTAGTAAGGCTAAGTTTGAACAGTGACTTAATGTGAGGGTTCAGTTCTTCTTGGAGCTCGTGTAAGACACAGCCTGGGACACCGTCCGGTCCTATAGATGCTGTGTTTTTTGCTTTGGAGGGCAGCTTTCACCTGTGCATTTGTGATGTCAGAGAGGTTACATTCAGTTGGGATAGGCATTTGCTCCTTTGGGGGGGAAGGGGGGGAGAAATTTGCGCTGAATCTGTCTGCCAGGATGTTGGCTATGTCTGTAGGTTCGGTATATTTTGTACCGTTATGCCACAATTCGGAGCATATCTGGGAGTTTCCGCCCATGTTCCTAACATAACTAAAGAAGGCCTTGTAATTATTTTTAGCGTCTAATGCAATTTTTCTTTCAAAACTGGCCTTTGATGATTTTATGAGGGATCGAAGGTTCTTGCTAATACTGATCAGAGATGCCTTCCCTTTTTGGGATTTTGCTCTGTCATGTAGTAGCTTCCTCCTTCTGTTGTATAGCTTATTTATGGCCGGGGTCCACCAGACCGGTCTCCTGTTTTTGGAGGAGTGAGTCTTGGTTTTATTTGGGATAGTACGATCCATGCATTCCTGCAGGTGCTCATAGAATGCATTTGTAAAGGATTCTGCGGATTGGGCTGTATTATCCTCCGGCCCAGGGGCTTTGAAGGATTCCACCTCAGTCTTGAGAAGTGCAAAGTTAGCTTTTGAGAAATTCTTTACAGTGATTTCCTTGGCTGGGGGTGAGGACGGGATATGGATGTCCAGGGAAATTTGTTTTTGGTCTGATCTTACCAATGAGGGGTTTACCTCTGGTGTGGAACATAGAGTCCCCATGTTGGTGATGACCAAGTCCAATATGTTGTTCCCTCTTGTGGGAGTGGTGACCAGTTGTTCCATTGCATTAGAGTTTATAAATTCAAGGAACCGTTGGGTGAGGGTGTTTGGGCTTGAGTAGTTTTCCCAGTCAATGTTTGGGTAGTTGAAGTCACCCAATAACATAGTGTTTGGAGAGACCTTCATATTCTCCAGTGTTCTCAGGAATGCCAAGTGGGGTTCCTGTAATAGGGAGGGTGTTCTGTAGCAGGCTACAAACTGAAAGGCAGTTTTGCCCACTGTTAGTTGCACATGGATGGTTTCCGATGCTTCGTGCAGTGCCACTAACCTGGAGGTGTAGGTATCTTTGATGAATATAGATACTCCCCCTCCTTTTGTGCTTTGGTTTGAGTTTTGGGGCCGAAAAGCATGGTATGAGTTATAACCTGGTAGTGCTGGGGTGCTCTCAGGAGCCTTGAACCAGGTTTCTGTTACTGCACAGACATCGATTTTCTCCATACTGAGGAGAGCCTTGAGTGCATGCATCTTGAGGTTTAGACTTCTGGCATTGAGTAGCATCACCTTTAGTTTTTTTATCCTTGGGTTGTCTATGGAGGTGGGTTTGTCCTTTGAGCCTTGCCTAAAAAGGCACTATGGGGGTGGCAAGAGCCTTGGCCAGTATACGAAAGCCTAAGGGTGACAAGTGCAAGCCGTCCCTAGCGAAGCAACGTGGCTTGTCGAGCAGGTCATCGCAGGCTGACACACACTGGATCCCCTTTGAATGACACCAATACTTTAGCCAATTGTTGAAACTGATCATTTTGTCTTTATACTGTGGCATCATTCTTGGTGAGGGCAAGATGCTACTCAAGGTCAGGGTCATACCAGCCTGGGCTATATCGTCAGAGAGCTCCACTATGTCTCTTTTCATGTAGTCCAGGGAGGTACTTCTCAGGTCATTCACACCAGCATGGACAATGACGGAGTTATATTTGTACTTGCTTTGGAGTGACCTGAGTGCTTGCGTTATGAGGCGGATCCTGGCACCCGACAGGCAGCTTACAGTGACCTTCTCCTTGTTCAGTCTGGTGAGCGGGACGTCAGTGTGCCGGACAATAGAGTCCCCTATAACAAGTGTATTTGGTGTGTTGTTTGGCCTTAAGAGCTGGGACTGTGAGGCACACTGATTTTGTGAGATATGTGATTCGTGGATATTGTTGAGGGGTGGCTGTTGCTTGGATATCTGTTTAGGAGGTCTTTGCTGTTTAGGCAGATTTTTATTTAGAGCCTCCGAGTATGTTTTTGTGTGTTTATGTGTTGCGTATGCAGATGCAATAGGTCTGTGTGAGACTGGATTTGTGGTGTGGGTGGTTACATTCTTCTCCTGACTGACTGTGCCAGTCTTGGGTTGAAAGAGCTCTGCCTCCAGTTTGGCTGTGTAACTGCATCTCTCACATGTATTAGAGTTTGTTGGAAGGAGGAGAGGGTTGTCTATGTACATAA
>NC_056734.1:184624486-184891986 GCF_019279795.1 Protopterus annectens
ATCACAAGCTGAGGTAGATATGGATGGGAGTAGTGAAAGCAGAATCCAAATTATGTTATCTCCCATGCCCCTAGCAAAGGTCAAACAAAAAATCTTCTCCAAACCTGATTACAACCTCCTGAAGAAAGGTATAAAGAGCTTCACAGCTCCCATCCCCTCCACAGGAACTGGCACATATGTCCAAACCTACACCACCAAAGTACTATATGAGCATTTATATAGCTGCATGGAATCAGGAATACCAGACAAGATGAAATCATCCTCCTCAAAGAAGAGTAAACCTGTCTGGTGGACATCTACAATAAATAAACTCTATAATAAAAGGAAAAAATTGCTGTCCATGACCAAGAAGGAGCAGGTACCTAATTGGAATCAATCTCTCCTTAGCTTGAACAAGCAAATAAGAGCACTAGTGAAATCATCCAAAGCAAACTTCAAGTCCAAACTGGCCACATCTATTGAAGTCAATCATAAGGCCTTCTTCACATATGTCTGCAATCTCAAAGGAAGCACCCAGATCTGCTCAGAACTAGTGGTCAAGGACAGCACATACACAAACACTGTATATATAGCCAACCTGCTGGCAGACAGGTTCATTGAAAACTTCTCTCCTCTGTCTCCCCCCCATCAGTAAAACAGGACATTCCCAGTACCTGGCTCCCGACCCCTTATCTCTATGGACCAAGTCATCACTGCCCTTTCAAAGACAAAAATTACAGCCTCCATGGGACCCGATCATCACAGGCTGCATCCTATATGAACTCAGCCAGGAACTTGCAGCACCATTAGGCACTCTATTCAACCAAAGCCAGAGAACCAGCTTCATCCCAGCCAAGTGGAGGACAGCTACTGTCATCCCTTTGCACAAAGGTGGAGCGTCCACCAATCCAGGAAATTATAGACCCATCAGCTTAACTAGCCTGATCTGCAAGGCCATGCAGTGGATTATCATGTACTTCATTAACAAGGACATTGGCAACCTCCAGACACTTGATCCCACACAGTTTGGTTTTGTCAAAGGGAGGTCATGCCTGTTAAATTTGGTCGACTTCTCTGAGACAGTCACCAAGGCCATAGACGAGGGGAAGACAGTGCACACTGCCTACCTTGACCTGGCCAAAGCCTTCGATACTATTCTCCACTCAGATATTATAGATAAACTCTCTCAACTAGGCATCAATCCATGTGCTACTAAAAGGGTAGTAAACTGGCTCACTGATAGAACCCATCTAGTCAAAATAAGGGAAGCCACCTCAAGTAGTAGACCCGTAACAAGCGGTGTACCCCAGGGATCAGTCTTGGGATCTCTGCTGTTTAGGATATACTTCTCAGAGGTGCAGGCCACATCTAGTGGGCAATATCTGACCAAGTTTGCAGATGGCTGCAAGCTGGTTGCTATTTTCAATTCCTCTAGTGATGTGGACATCCTCCAAGAGGGTCTCACCCAAACAAATGACTGGTGCCAGAAACATGGCCGCAAACTGAATGCAAGAAAAATGCATCATCATCCCTTTTTGGGAGAGTGATATCCCTACAAAATATCACATTGATAATAAGAAACTAAGCACGCAATCAATTGTGAAGGACTTGGGCACCCAGGTTGACAGTAATCTGACTTTTGACCACCATATTGCCTCCGTTGTATGAAAAGCTTTCTACATGGCCCACCTCATTAGTAAGAGCATCTCATCCAAGGACAAGGTGGTCATAACATCCCTGTATTCTTTCCTTACAAGACCCACTATTGAGTACAATACCCCTTTCGGCATGTACCTCACAAAGCACATGCAGCAGCTGGAGAGACTACAGAGGTTCCTCACCCAGAGAATCCAGAGCCTCAAACATCTTCCTTACACATATAGTCTAAAAGCCCCATCCCTCTACTCAGTCTCCTACAGACTCCTCAGAGGTGACCTCTGTCTGGCATACAAAGCAATCACAAACCCTGCCCTGATTGGACTGCTGCATATCCATAAGTTAAGCACCACTCAAGTAACCGCACGTGTAACCTCAACCTGGTCTTTGACATCAACAGGACTCATTGACGGGACAGATTTGTGTCCCAAAGCCTCCCCCTTTTGTGGAATAGACTCCCTCTCCATGTAAAGCAGAGTACCTCATTAAACCTTTTAAGTACAACCTGGATAACTGGATGGGGAACAGAAAATACACCCCTGGGATTCCACATGCGCCCCTGCTGGAAGGGGCATAGGATTCTGACTTGTTGGAACATGGACTAAATTCTTGGCTAGGCTTGTAAGGGCCAATAGTCTAGTAACTTCCTATGATCCTATGAATAATAAGCAATATGTCACAGCCTCTTGTGGCAAACAGATATGCCCCAGGGTAATTCTTACTTGGCTATATTCCAAACACTGCCAGGGATAAAATTATTAAGGGAGAAGTTTTTGATGTATTTGAATTAACAAACACTGATGGTGTACAAAGATTAACAGAGGCAGAGAAGGCAGAATCCAAATATCTTATAGTTGTATTGGCTGTCTTAGGTAAAACAGCAGCAGATAAACAGCCTCCAAAAACCTGGGATGCTTGGTGGACAGGCTTCTTAATATACTCAGCCATGCTTATATAAAAAGATCCTCAAATGGCATTGTTGCTAATATCTTACCTAATGACTATCAGGGAGGCTCAGCATGTTGAGGGAGGAGAAGCCTGGTTAGCTTATGTGATCAGAGAATGAAGAAAGTAGAAACAATCATCAAGGATATTAGACTGAATCAACGACATGAGCATATTTGTTTGAGCGCCATGTTAGAAAGATCTCCATTGAGCCAGTTGGGCAATAATCAAGAATCCTAAAATATTGAAACATGCTGGACTTAACAGTGGCAGATGTTTTTGGTCTAACTGCTGTTTTGCTCATTTATGTGACCATTGTGGAAAATCTCACCCAGCATTTAATTTAAGCCAAACAAAGCTGCTTGCAGCATCACCCAGCAGTGAAAAAATGACTCCTTGGAAACACCCCCATTTTGAGATGGGCTCCTTTCAAGGCCTCAGAGGGTCCCATTATCAATGGAGTGCTCAACAGTGGAGAAACTCACTCTCCCATTAAAATTAACATATTCATGGATTGGATTAATACCCAGTTTGCAAGACAGCCCATAGTCTGGTACATGGGTTTGCTTTAAAATACACTATCCCATTTTAATTTTATAACAGGTTAATCAGGAATTTGAAGCCCACAAATGGGAAGGAGAAGATTATATGAACCTTTCCTCAGCCATTCGCACTACGCAATGTACGGCCTCCTTTAAAATCCCCCAATGCACACACCTCTATTCCAAATGGATTTGTAACTGCACTAAGCCTCCTCCAGCCATTACCTAGATCTTAGGGCCTTCCTACGATGTCCCTTTTTACCTTGTTCCTCTCGCATTTCCATTACTACTAATGGCATTCTCTCCTGATCTCCATCTCTATTCTCCCTACTCTTCGTACCACTACTGCTGTCACTCAAACTTCCTACATGTTCCTTCTCATATTCTACCACTTATTTTCCTCTCATATACTATAACTACTAAAGCTTCTAAATGTCTTCCCTGGCTCGAAATCTCAGTTCATCTTCTGTAGACTTAGCATCTTATTTTCACTCTTATTACTATGTCAACTATAGTTGTATTACATTGTAATTTAGTTTATTGTGTATATCTGTTGTGTATACATTAAGTTTTTTTTTATATTGACCCATACTTCTACATCAACTATAGTTATTCTACAGTGTAATTAGTTTTATAAAGTGTGTATCAAGTGTTGTATATACTTCAAGCATTCGACTGTTTAGAAATATTTTCCTGCATTGGTCCTGTATATATTCAAAATGTATGCCTTGATGTACTATGTATTCTATTTGTGCTTCATGTGGAGATTTTCTCCCTGGGCCTCCACTGAAAATGGGCTCTGTTTGGCCCAGTGGACTTTCCAGGTAAACAAATGCCAATAAATAAATAAGTAAATATTATGTATCCTCAAGGAAGAAATACAGCATAATAGGGCCATTCTCAATCCATCCTTGGAAACAGTTCAATAAATCACTGACAGGTTTAATTTCAAAGACAAAAGAAGACAGATTTCATCTAATCCATCACCTTTCCCATCCAATGGGGTATTTGGTAAATGACTTTATTGACAAGGAGAACACAAGGTTAAAATATATCATATTAGACAAGGCCATTAACATTAATAGATCATTTAGGGAGCCACACTTGGGTAAACCTGATATTAAGTCTGCATTCCAACTGTTACGCATGCAAGAACAAGAATAGCCAAAACTGGGGTTGTCCTTTAGAGAACACCTGTATTTTGACACAGCCATACCAATGGGATGTTCTGCTACTTGTGCAATGTTTGACTCCTTCAGTACAGTGATACAATGGAGCTAGCAACAAAGGGACACAAAACATTACCTCAGTAACATTCTGATCATAGGCAAAGGTATACAGAACTCCAGGACTGGCGTCTTCATCGAGCTATGTAATAAACTTGGGGATCCCTTGGCTGAACATAAGATAACAGGTCCCTCCTGTTACACCACATTTTTAGGTCTAAAATAGATGTAACCAGCCAATAATTCAAGCAGCATGAAGACAAACTACACCATGTGTTTTTTCCTGGAAGGGGAGTGTTAAAAGATTAATACAAATCATGTCACTCTTAGGCTCCCCAAACTTTGCAAGTAGAGCAAATCAACCAGGTAGAACCTTCACAAGGTTCTTAGCCAACTTATTAAGAGGTGGTTGGAAGAAATGCCACTGGATTCACAACCTCAAAAAAATGAAGGAATGTCTAAGGTTATGGAAGACACTTTTGGGTCAATTCAGTGGGGTCAACATTATGGCCAACTGACTGGGTTTCTTCAAATTCACTACATCTTTTCACAGATGCAGCAGCAGGTAAAGGAATGGATGGCTATTTTACAGGCAGATGGTTCTCAGTTGAATGGCTATCTTCATGTCCTGAAGAAGTTAAGAACAACATTACTTTCTTAGATATTCTAGTCATATGGGTGGCCATGTACATTTAGCAGGCAGGCATTAAGGATAAAAACACTCCATGTTCCATTCTGATAATCAAGCTGTTGTGCAAATTCTGCTTAGAAGGTCCTCTCGATCATACAGGGTGTACTCCATATTGAGGCTATTAGTTATATTCAGTTTAAAATCAACCTGACCTTTTCTATTAAATATATACCTTATTAACAATATACCTAGAAGTTTAGAACAACACAGCTGACAGTCTAACCAGTCTACAGATTTTCAGGTTCCAAATGCTGGCAGCTT
Organism: Protopterus annectens; assembly: GCF_019279795.1. Lineage (NCBI taxonomy): Eukaryota > Metazoa > Chordata > Ceratodontiformes > Protopteridae > Protopterus > Protopterus annectens. The sequence continues at coordinate 184,629,787 of NC_056734.1, forward strand.
TGGGTCACCACCTGCTAGCATCTGTTCAACCACAGATATAACTCTTGAGGGATGATGCTGACATTATTAGGTAACTCGTGGGCCCCAAACACCAGAAGAGCCTACGTGTGAGCCTTGGAGAAACTTAAAAGGTTTTACTTGAACCTGTAAACTGAACTCAGACATTGGTCCATAGACTTCAAGATTTGCTACATCCTATATAAGCGTGCTTTAAGTCATTCAGCAGGTTCCCTGCATATACAAATGACTACACTAAGCTGTTTAGCATGCTGGGTCTGCGCAACTCACATTACGCTGTCAAGAGATTAATGAAAGGTCGGAGGCACATGAACATCAGTCATGGAGACTCCAGGAAGTCAACTGGAGGTCAGTTACTGCCACTGGTAATAAAGGGGTAAGGAAATCAGTCATGGATTTCCACTCTTCAATACTATGGGCAACAGATTTCCACTCTTCAATACTATGGGCAACATTATTTATATGACTTTATGCTAGCACCTCCAAAGTCAATGAGATATTGCAATCTCTCCATTGGTCAGCAATAGTGATAATATACAGGTGTGTTTCAGTTTGGATTAAGAAATCTAAAATTGAATATTTTGATCAAGGCCAACAAATTTTGCTCCTTAAAGAGGAAACTTTGGCTTCTTGTCCAGTGCACTGAGCCTTGGCAATTCAAAAAAATTCAGAAGACATTAATTCATGAAAGCTGGTATTCCAGCACCCAAAAGGTCAGCCCATAGCAGCTGCAGAAGATAGTGTGAAGAAAAGCATTACTCAGCCAAGGCACTGCACCAGAAGGTTACACTCCCACTCTTCTAGAATAGGAAGAGAAACTGATCTGGACAAGATGATGCATTTGGTTATAGTATTAAAGCATAAAGGTAGATGACAATTAAATGTCTATGTAAGCTATACTAGATGATTTAAAATGCTGTACATTCCTTTTAAGTCCATGCCTGCCCATAGTTATTGGACATTCTCATCTACAGAGCAATCAAACATCCATTAGACTTAATGGAAAAAAAAAACTTGGTCTCGATCCAAAGCTTTGGACAGATGAGTGGGTAGGTCACCTAGGCTTATCCTGGCTCCAGGTGTTGACTTCATTGGAGAACTGGTTCAACCTCAACAGGGTACCTGATACATTAAATCATTAATTTAGGATGTAATGATCTGGTTTACATTCCTAAGCGCACCCTTCTCAGTAAAATTTTGGCTGACATAAGCATGTTGCACCAGAAGTTCCCTGATATTATAAAAGGATGGTCAGTTAGTCTACAAAAACTGACATAGCATGGCACTCACAAATCAGCAAATCACGCATCAAATTTTAAACTTCAGAATATAGTGAGAACTTCCAAAAATTTTGAGTTTTTCCTAACTGAGTCCCTTGTTCCGGACAAACTTGACTCAGATTTCTATAGTTCAAAAGGCAACCATTTGAATGCCATGGGATGGGATTTACTTAACTTACAGTTTGCAAACACCACACAGAATACAAAATGTTAGCATCTTATTCTCTTTACCAAACAAACAAAAAAATGAAAAAAGAATAAGAACAAGAATACAATCCTCAAGGTTTGGAAAAAGGTGGGGAGCATCAAGGGTCATGGTGGTGGGGTGAGGGCCATTGTGGCATCCCCCCACCCCCATTTTCAACCCTCCTTTTTCTTTTCAAAATCTCAGATACTGGTAATATTAAATTAAAGGTGCAGAATACAGGCAGGCTAAGTGAGGGGTCATAATGAAGCCAAGGAAGCAATGAGTATGCCCCCAGTTGTGAGAAGCTGGCCAGAACAGTCAGGGGGGACGACAACCAGCACTAATTGAAATCTGTTCATTTTTTGATATAGCAGTTTTATAGTGTTGTTGTGTCTTTCGGCTTTTCCCGGTTAGGGGTCCCCACAGCGGAACTCCGGTCCACTAATGATTGGCAGTAGATTCTTATGTGCCGAGTTGCCGACCCTGACGCACAACCTTCAATGAAGGTACACCCATTCACGCATGTCTCCACGCAGAAGATGCTCTAGCTGAGAATCGAACAGGGCAACGTCTTACTGTGAGGCGACAATGCTACCGCAGCACCACCACAGTGTGTTGCTTGTTATTTGAATAGTGAATGATTTACAAGCAAGGAATTGCTTAAGTGATCTATTGCTTACTCCAATAAATGGGTGCTGGGATGTCTACTGATGGCAAATATATATATATATATATATATATATATATATATATATATATATATATATATATATATATATATATATATATATATATATATATATATATACACACACACACACACACACACACACACACACACACACACACACTGACATGGATATCTCGCCACTGCCAACCAATATGTGATGTGGATATCCACCACTGCCAACCAATATGTGATGACCTCCTCTGGGCCAGTAATCAAGGAGCCTCTATCCTCACCACTGGCACCTGTGGGGGACATTCTCTGCGAGGATAACAGGTACACCCACAGTATCTCCAGATGCAGATCTCTGCATCAAGTTCAATTTTCTTTAAGAGCACAGAGACTACATTCAGTCTGGGGTTGGCCTCTCCCTCTTTCTCCAAAACCCTAATAAGGTTCCCCACTGACACAGCTATAGAGCTGAGATCTCAGAAGAGTGTCAAAGCCAAGACCTTCAGCACCCTCTCTGTCCAACCAATGCTTCGTGTCCCTGCCCAAGTAGCTGGCACACACACACTTTGTGATTTCATGTACAGGCACACATAGACACACACAGACACACACACACCTGGGAAAGGCTGGCACAGGTTTACTAGCGATGCCCCCTTCTGTCTAGACTATAAGGTAGTTATGACTGCCACCAGACACTCCTGCCCACTACCTTACCTTAAGGCTCTTCCAAGGGTACCCAATATGCTGACTGAAATTAATATTAATACAAATGGTAGTTTGACCAAGAGCAAGGCTATTAGGCATGGCCTACACAGTGTCACCAAATAAATATGCAAGTACTCGCAAAACTTTAATATCTCTACAAAGATTAGCCACAATGAAAGGTTTAAAAAATAATAAATAATAAAAGTACATGAAAGTACTAAGTATATACTCACAGTGACATCAGAGTTCAAATTGCAGGAAGTATTTAAAATAACACTGAAGGACAGGCTCAAACAAAGAAAAACAATATCTAAACTAAGCTTCAAAATATTCCTGACTGTATCTAACAGAATTATACTATTCCCTAATAACTTATTTAATAGAGCAAGGCAGATGATGTAGTGAATGGGGGTCTATATTAGAACATCAAAGTCTTGAAACTTCCAATGTTCTAATATCGACCCCTATTCATCGAATGCTGAAAATAGCGAAGCTACAGAACACCAAATGTTTTCCTAGGGAAAGAATTTGGTTGGCCATTTCTGTCGCTTTGCTATTTTCAGCACTGTGGTGGAAAGTTACAGGTCGGGTTCAGGTAAGTGTGCGATTGTGTCGACATGATGGTTAGGGCACAGGTCAGGTAAATGTGCGATTTTGACGGACGTTAGGGTTAGGACGAGGTAGGTGAGTTAGGGTTAGGGTGCGGGTGAGGTGAGTGTGCAATAGTGACTGACCTTAGGATTAGGGTTTGGTTTAAGGTAAGTGGATAGTTAGTAGTGTATGTACAGTTTACTGTAGAGTTAGATGTAAGATTTTAAGTGTATGTGTGTGGATTGCTGGGGGTTTTTTTTTATGTGCTTGTGTTGTGTGTATGTGTTTCAGAACAGCAAATTTTTTCCCTGGGGAAAAAATTTGCTGTTCTGCATGTTCGATATTTTAAGCGTTCACTGTATAGGGGTCGATATTAGAACATTAGAAGTTTTAAGACTTTGGTGTTCTAATATAGACCCAGTGAATGGTTCTTCTTGCTGTCAGGCCCAAGACAGAATACAGAATGCTCTGTCTCACTAAGAGACTTCTCAAAATAATATCTAAAATATTACTTCTGAGATAGCTTGCAGAATGACATCACTTCTAGTTCCCATGCAAAACCCCCACTGCTGGAAGCTGGCAGGACTTATCACCTGCCTATAAAAATACACACACACACACAAGGGCTTTTGCTCAGATCTTTGTCAGGTGCTAGAAGTCATAAAACAATTACATACCTCCATGCTTCCAGAGTAGTAATTAGTTCACCTCAAAGACAATACAGAAAGCTTCCTAGTACAGACTTTGTGTTTCTGGCTGCAGTGAAACATGTGAGATACCATCTTTATGGTCTAGCCTATAAAATGCTTTAATTTCAGATATTTTTCTAAAATTTGCTGGACTTGAGGTTAACCCTCCGGTTTCATCTGTTAAAACATATACATTTGAACAGTTATAATAGTGCACATACATTTCTATTATCTCCAGTAGGGCACACCGTGGATACATTTCAAACACAAGCACTTTACAAATACCTTTTCAACACAACCATCTGTACAAATCAGTTTGATATATACATGACATACAGTTCTAATACATTTGTAACACAAGCATCTTGTATAAATCAGTTTGATATTTACAAATGCCATATTTACAAAATTCTAGCTAGCTGTGCTGGCAGTATCTCCTTTCATCTCAAGCACACACACACACACACACACACACACACACACACACACACATATATATATACACACAAACGTTTATTTAAGTTTATTAACATTTGATTACTGGGAAAGTCCAACTAGCCAGAAGCCCATTTTCAGCGGAGGCTTGCAGAGAAAAGCTTCAAATTATTATAAAACATTTAAAAAACAATTTATTTATTTATTTGACATTTGTTAACCAGGTTGGTCCATCTGAGCCTACATGGTCCATTTTCAGTGGAGACCCAAGGAGAAAAGCTACAGTGCACAGACATAACAGAAATAAAAAACTGTAAAGTAACAATGCAAAAGAACAGAACGAATGATAAAATTACAATAGGTTGGCCGAGATACAATAAGAGAAAACATACATGGTATAAGAATAATAATAAACTGATAAAAATTTTCAAACGTGGTTATTTTTTATATATAAATGGGGGTAAGAGAGGTGAATATTTTTAGTAGAGATGTATGAGAACAAGAAGAGTGAAAGAGAGGGAGAGAGATGTTTAGTTAAGGAAGGAGAGGATAGTTAGGAGAAGCAGTATATATGTATTTACATGGGTAGTAGAAGTATAAAGAAAAATGAAGTTGGAAGCAAAGTGTGCAGGGTACTACTGGTAAACATGGATGTGAAGGAAATTAGGTAGGGGTATGACAGTGAGAGCTCCTAGAGTTAAGTAGAAACTGTTTTAGTTTTTTTTTTTGTTGAAGTGCTGAGGGTGGGGAGGGATCATCCTTATGGCTGAGGGGAGTTTATTCCAGGCCTTGGCTATGCTATGTTTATAGAGAAGTTTTCCTATGTTTTACTAGGTTTATAGATGTCAAGGAGTTGTTGATTAGATGTACAAAGAGAACAATTGGGTGTGTAATAAGTTACTAGGGAGGACAGGGAAGGGCAGGATGTGGGTTTGTGTAGAACATAGTTTAGGATTTGGAATTGAGTCAGTTGGAGTTGTTGGGGAAGTTGTGACCAATGGAGTATGTTGAGAGCAAGGCAGTGGTTTGAGTTAAATGGTAAGTTAGTAGCAAAGTGGGCAGTTTTATGATATATCTGTTTTAACTTAGTTAAGAGTGTAGATAGGATATTAGTAAGGACTGGAGCTGCATATAGAAGGAAGGGGAGGGGGGGTACTTGAGGAAGGGAGAGTTTAGTGTGAGAGGTAAGGAATTTCCTATTTATGTATAATAGTCCTAGCTTCTGGTGTTTTTTTTTTTCAATGCTTTGTTGAATGTGCAAGTTGAATTTTAGTTCTTTGTCAATAATGTTACCTAAAAGTTTGGTGTGGGGCTCTACTTTGATGGAGGTCATGTGGTGGGAAGTAATGAAAAAGGTAAATTTATGGTGTGCTAGTGGTTGAGGCAGGAATAGTAAACATTTGTTTTTTTTTTTTTTTTGGATTTAAAATAAGCTGATTGTCAAGACAGCCATTTTTCAATGGAGAAGAAAGAACTTTGGTATGTTTGTGGAGGTCAGCGATGGTGTTAGAGATGGCAGGGAGTGTTGAATCATCTGCATATTGAATAAGGGAGGATTGTCTACTGGCAGTATGGAGGTCATTTGTGAAGATGTTGAGAAGAAGAGAACCGAGAATGGAACTTTGGTGAACACCAGCTTTGACGGGTAGGAAGGAGGAACAGAAAGTGAACCATTTGACTGATTGCTGCCTATTGGAGAGGTAACTTGCAAACCAGTCAAGGCAGAATTTTAGAGAGGTTGAGATTCGATAGTTTAGACAGAAATAGAGGGTGAGAAACAGTATCAAATGCCTTAAAGAGGTTGAGGAAAAGGCAGGATATTAGTCAGTTGTTATCTCTGGTCTCAGCTACTGTGTGGGTAAAAGATAGCAGAGCAGTGGTAGTACTATGGTATTGCCTGAAGCCATGCTGTGTGGGTGTTAGTAGGTTTTCCTGGATTATAAAATTCATGAGCGGAGTGTGGATGCATTTTTCAACTAGTTTTGATAGAGGGAAGAGTATAGCGATGGGCCTATAATTAGAGGGGTCAGTAGAATTTCCCCGTTTGTGTAATGGGGCAGTATAAAAGGATTTCCAAATGTCTGGGACTGTGGGCTTTTGAATGGATCTGTTGATTAACAGAGTAATAGGGTAGGTTATGGATTTGGTGGCAAGTTTGAGGAAGGTGGGAGGTAGGTTGTCAGCAGAGGGGAAGCAAGGTTTAAGTTTGAGAAGTAAGGATTTGATATAGGTGGTGGAGACTGGTTTGAGAGAGAAAAGGTTTTTGCTGTGTGGGTTAGAAGAGATGAGGGGGTCAGGGTTACAATTGGTATGTATTAGTTTTTGTACAGTATCTATGAAGTAGTTGTTAAGAAGGGTGGCAGTTTCTAGTGGGGTATTGTTTGGGAAGGGGGAGGGTGTGAAAGCATTACCAGGATAAATAATTTTATTTACAGTAGACCAGAATTTTTGTGGATCAGATTTTCAGTTGAATTGGGGTGAGGTGTAGAATTTTTTCTTATCATTGTTGATTAGTTTTTTTAAAAGATTCTTGAACTGTCTATAGTTTTGAAGCACAGATGATGATTTGGTTTTGACCCAAGCTTTCCAAGTACTGTCTCGTTTATGCATGAGCGATCGAGTTTCTTTAGATAACCAAGGGATGAAGTTAGCTTTAGTTCTGATCCTCCTGGGTGGGGCAAGAGAGTTGAGAATGTCTAGAAATATCTGGTTGAACTTTAATACAGCTTCACTGAGAGGGAGCAGCTGGAGGACAGACCAGCTGATGTGTGATAGTAAGGAGTTAAATGTTTCAAAATTTGAAAGTTTAGGAATTTCTTTGTATGTGTGTGATTTTGGTGCTAGGAGAGTGTATCTTTGGATGTGGGTTGGAAGATGGTCACTCAAGGTATCAGGTAAGGTATGGGGGTTATGGTAGAGAGTGGTGTGTTAGTGATAATCCAGTCGAGGATTGGGTAAGGGAGGTAGTGTTTTGGACGGAGGCTGGTGAAGTGATTAGTTGATGGAAACCATGTAAGTTAATGCTGAGTTTTGAGGAGTCAGTTATAAGTTTGGACCAGTCCATATTTACATCTTCCAGTTGATAGTTTCATAGCCTATGCTGAGGGAGAACCAAGAGAGAATATGCTCTAGAGTAGGGAATGTGTTACCTGGTGGGATTTATATAGAGGCTAAGGCAAATTTCTTGTGTGAATTTAGATGACAGTTCAAAATAAGTAATTCTACAGGGTGGAAATTAGGTACATGGATGGTAAGGGATGAGAGGTTAAGTTGATCAGAAAAGAGTACAGTAACAACTCCTCATTTCTTTGGGATTCTGTCAGAGTGGAAGATGTTATAACCAGGTGGTAAAATTGCAGTATTAGAGACAGAAGGTTTCAGACAAGGTAAGAATGTATGGGGAGTGTAGGGAAATCCAGGCGTGAAATTCTGAGGTTTTGATGATGCTACTTTGGACATCCAGAGAGTAGATTGTGATGCTTTTTGAGTAGGAAGTGGTAGGACTAGGAGGGATGGTGAATGGGGGGGGTTGGAGTGAGGAGGGTGGATGGAGGGTAGGGTTATGTGAATGCCTTCTGTATATGTGGAAGTTGGGCCAGGATTGGGGTGAATATCACCGAAGAGAAGCAAAGTAGCTGAAGGTATTTTAATTAGTGCATGGAGAGGGTAGAAAGTGATGGGCTTTACTTTAGATTTAGAGTTGAGGGAGGAATATTGAGGTATGCCAAATTTAAAGAGGCAAATATTAGAGAAGTTATACAGATGAGGAGATGCTGAAAGAGTGGGTGCTACCTTTTGAAGTTAGTATGGTTGAGGCTGTTGGAGATAAGCTTGGATAGGACAGTTGTATACGATAGGATTAATCCATTGTTTTATTTAAAAAAATTATAAATATTTACAAATATGTACAAATATTTACAAAAATTTACAAGTAATATGCATTTTAAAACTTATTACAATAAACATTTTGTGGTTATCTTCATCTATACATTTCTATGCAATACATTAAAGTATTTAATATTTATATAAGATTTAAATAATATTTATTAGGTGCTGTTCATTGTTCCTCCATTTTGGTTCAAACTTTCTTCAAGTCTATAGATTACATATCGCGTGGTCCAAGGTCTTTCGTTTTTCACTTCTGCACATCTTGCCATCCAAAGTATATACAAAGCTGTTACAAGAAAAAAATCTGCTTTTTTGATCATTGGATTTCAATATTTATTATAATTTGCAAATAAACATTTTTCTGTTATTAAAGGAAATAAATATGGGATAGTATAACTCTTTTTAATATATAACCAAAACATTTTGACTCTGTTGTAAAGGAAAGGGGTGGGTTGCAGGATGTAGAGGAAATTAAGTGGTTGGTTGTGAGAAATATGTCAGACAGGGTATGGTTATGGAAGAGAAGTGATGAGTGATTGGTCTGCTATGGTGGAAGGGGTGTGGAGGTTAGAGTATAAATTTCAGGAGACTGTGTGGTAGGTGGGAATGGGGGTAGGGTTGGGGAGTGGAGTGAGCCCGAGTGTACCGAGGGCTAATGAAGTGGGTTGGCCCAGGCAGAGAAAGGTGTCCAAAACAATCAGGAAAGCAGCAATGCAGTGAGTGCAGAGATGGTCAGTGGGGGATGTTCTATGGGAAAAGGGGGAGAAGTCAAGCTACGGAGGAGACTCAGGTCTTAATGTAATACAGACAGGCAGTATAGCTAGGAAGGGAGAGAAAAGGTAGAGAGGGAGATGGGGAGAACAAGGTGGATGGGGTTAAGTATATGGAAGGTATGAGGGGAGATATATGGGTGAAGGGAAGGAATTCAGATAGTGGAAAATATTAAAGGATAGCAGGATTAAAGGAGTTCAGAGTAGTGGAAAATATTAAGATATTAAAGGATAACAGCCATGCAGGACCATAAAGGAACAGGCTGGAAGTACAGCCTAGGAGATGAAGGGGAGAGAGGCTGAAATGCAGGGGTGATAATGTGCAAGGTACCAGCACAGAAACATTACTGGAGTAAGAATTTACTGTTTACATACATGAAGACATAGAGGTTTTCCGGCAGCGTAGTCAAGACTCTTGTTGCCGTGCACACCAGTTTGATCCTGTGCAGTTAAAAAATGGTCAAGGTAGAGTTTTTGCAGAAGCAGGTTCACAAAAGGACCTATAAAAAATGGGAGAAGGAGGTTGTTAGCTGACTAGAAGTGTAGGCTAAGATAGAATAAGGAAGAAAATGTGCGGAAAGGAGAGAAAAAAAGTGGGGTACAGAAGGAAGTGAAAAGCAGAGAGTTAAGGTTGAAAAAATATTGGAGTAATAAAAAGCTAGAGAGGAAGGTTGGTAAAAGGTAGTGGAGTAAAGGGTGGTTAAGAGTTATAGAGAGAAGGGGTAAGATGAGCATTCAATAATAACTGTAATACATTTCACCAGGCAGGCGGGTAACACAATGGCAATCACAGTACTTACACATAAAGCAAAAGATCAATACAGTGTAAATGTAGAAAAAACCCATATTAAAATAAATAACAGATCGTAAATTACAGTTTGTAACATAAATAGCATAACACAGTATAAGAGTATGAAACTCCAAGATGGTATATATAAATTAGAAGGGCGTGCGGGTTCCAGAGGGGTTTTTCTATATTTTTGAATCTGTGCGATTTGATTTTATGTGTATTTGAATCTTTGTGATTCAAACACATTTACCACTATTGACAGGCATTCAAAGTTTTGATACTTTGAATGTCTGCCATAGTGTGTGTGTGTGTGTGTATATATATATATATATATATATATATATATATATATATATATATATATATATATATATGTGTGTGTGTGTGTGTGTTTATAGTTTTTTATATAGATATATATATATATATATATATATTATGGGATTGGTCCACAGTAACACTACTTCCTGGATTAAAGTACACCTTAACTACTAAAATGCAGATTTAAAGTCTAATTACAGCAATTCTTTATAAATTAAATGTGCAACTATCTGACCTAATATATTACCAATAATTGTGAAAATGCTATGCTTACTAATTATGTCCTTGATATTTACAAGTTTGTGGCTTTCTTCAGACTCACACATTCAAGATGATCTGCATATTTTGAAACAAATATCTGTACTATATAATTTGTCAAACAAGAATGCTGCCTGTAATTTTTCCTGAAAAAGATTTTAGTGGTACTGAATTAATCCATTCATTCTATAATGCTATTCTGTTTTGGTAGTCAAACCGCTTCTACTCCTTCCATGGTCATTCATTAAGTCTGTCCAAGGCTAAAAGGCATCATCTAACTTAACCAGTGTGACAAGAATACAACTATTTATAAACCTAGCATTCCCACAATGGACAAAGGCATAAATGAACTGAAAGCTCAGCTGCAGAAAAAATTTTTTGAATAATCAGTCAAAGTACTGTCTGTATTTAGCATTCAGAAGTTAAAACTCTTGTTCTACACTGTGGTTATGGAATAGCTTTGAATGAAATCCTCAGTCTAATTACAGCGAATCAATCTGTCATCAAGAACTAACCATTTTTACTAAAGAATACTTTTTATAGTTGAAAGAGTCAAGCCAAGCATTTGTCAAGTAAAGCTGCCAACATTGGCTCACAGGATCATTATCATTACAGACTTTAGTCTAAAAATGCCCCTACTATATCAATACTGGATTTATTTAAAATACATATAAGAATACTCATTGCAGAATGAAAGTTCTCTTTTTAGCCATAAAGAGTGCAGCATAGCCATACAGCAAAAATGTTTAGAAAGATTTTCAGTGATTTACATTACAGCATCCTGAAAGTCCAGTCATCGTCTGAAACGCATTGCTGGATTTCTGTGACATCTTCCATACTGCAGTCTCACTAGTACTTTGTTTACCTTTTAATATTTGTTGAATTTCTCTGCATGTAAAAGGCTATGATATGTAAATGTCATTCCTCCTTTGTCCCCCATTGAGAAGAGAAACCTCATCCATCAGGGACAACCAGTAAACAAAACAATAATAAATTATGTAAATAATGTAATGCCATGATTTTAACCTATGTAACCTTGTACTCCACAAGGAGGAACTGCATTGTAAATTCATTCATAGGTTCATACTAGGCTATCTGCCCTAGGGCATTTATAAGCCTAGCCAGAGTGTGTTTGGCTTTCACCACCCATTTTAAATTAATTTTGCTATGCCCTTTTTCAAGCTTAGTATACTGTGCCTCTGTCTAACAGTGACACAGAAGTGATACCCGGGGTAAACCTACGATCTCCCATCCACTCATCAAGATTCCTCTTGAAGAGAGTCAATGAGGGACTCTGCCTAACCTGGACTGGGATTTTATTCCAGAGTGAAGGGAGCCTCTGGGTTATGAATCTGTCCCTCCAGCATGTCCTATTTATTTCAGTGCTGAGGTTCAAGCCTCTCGAGCGCATAGCTCGATGGGATTTGGATTTTCTGAGGTGCAGCATGTCCATTAATTCCGGGTTGGACATGACTTTATACGTCAGGCACAGATTGCCTCTGAGCAGGCGGTATGCCACTGAGTAGAGCTGGAGTTTCTTTAACCGGGCAGCATATGGCATCTGTTTGAGCCCTTTGATCCTCTTGGTGAGGTACTTTTGGGGTGTTTCCAGTTGCTGCAGGTGTCTGGCAAGGTACATCCCAAAAGGGACATTGTACTGAATTATGGGCCTGATGAGGGATGAGTAAAGAGGCACAGATTGCCTCTGAGCAGGCGGTATGCCACTGAGTAGAGCTGGAGTTTCTTTAACCGGGCAGCATATGGCATCTGTTTGAGCCCTTTGATCCTCTTGGTGAGGTACTTTTGGGGTGTTTCCAGTTGCTGCAGGTGTCTGGTAAGGTACATCCCAAAAGGGACATTGTACTGAATTATGGGCCTGATGAGGGATGAGTAAAGAGGCACGATGACCTCCCCTGATCTAAATGTAAATCCCTTCATGATTAGGTGGGCTATATAAAATGTTTTTCTAACCACTTTGGTCACGTGGTTGTCAAATGAGAGATTGCTATCAACTTGGGTCCCCAGGTCCCTAATTACTTCTTCTGTACTTAATGGATTACCACCTATGTGGTAATTTGTTGGGCACTTTGTTTTTGCCAAAGGGGATGACTATACACTTTTTGGCATTTAGCTTGAGGCCATGGCTCTGGCACCAGTTGTCTGTTTCTATGAGGCCCTTTTGGAGGATGCTTGTGTCAGCTGGAGAGTCGATTATGGCACCCAGTTTGCAGTCATCTGCGAACTTAGTCAGCCACAGTCCTTCCGTGTTGGCCTGTACCTCCGAGAAATATATACCAAACAACAGAGGTCCCAGGACTGAGCCTTGTGGGACGCCACTTGTAATTGGTTTGGAGTCTGACATGGCTCCAGCAATTCTAACCATGTGGGTTCTGTCCTTGAGCCAGTTTGAAACCCATCTAGTGACATAGGGGTTTATAATTAAGCTGGTGAGCTTATCTATAATGCCCGAGTGGAGTATTGTATCGAAGGCTTTTGCAAGTCCAGGTAGGCTGTGTGGACCACCTTCCCCTCGTCAATGGCCTTGGTGACTGTTTCAAAGAAATCGACCAGGTTTAAGAGGCAGGATCTGCCCTTAACAAAGCCGAACTGGATAGGATCCAGTGTCTGTAGGTCCCCAATATCTTTATATTATGTGGTCCATGATGATCCCTTCCATAGCTTTGCAGACCAAGCTAGTCAGACTTATGGGGCGATAGTTTCCAGGATCCGTTGAGGCACCACCTTTGTGGAGAAGAACCACTGTTGCTGTACGCCACTCTTTGGGTACATATCCTGTAGTAAGGCTGAGATTGAACAGTAGTTTTATGTTTGGGTTTAGCTCTTCTTGGAGTTCATGTAGGATGCAGCCCGGGACACTGTCTGGTCCCATTGATGCTGTGTTTTTTGCTTTGGAGAGGGTGGCTCTTACCTGAGCATCTGAGATGTCAGGGGGGCAGCACTCTGCTGGGATATATATTTGCCCTTTTGGTGGGGAGGGGGGGAGAGAAGTTTGTGCTGAACCTGTCAGCTAGGATGTTGGCAATGTCTGTGGGTTCGGTGTATTTTTTCTCATTTTGGACTAATTCTGAGCATATCTGGGAATTACCACCCAGGTTCCTAACATAACTAAAGAAAGCCTTGTGATTATACTTAGTTTCCTGTGCAATTTTTCTCTCGAAGCTGGCCTTAGACGATTTTATGAGTGCCCGTAGTTATCTGCTAATACTCATCAGAGATGCCTTCCCTTTTTGGGATTTTGCTCTATCATATAGTAGCTTCCTCCTTCTATTCTATAGTTTGTTTATGGCTGGGGTCCACCAGACAGGACATCTGCCTTTGGAGGATTGGGTCTTGGTTTTATTTGGGATTGCATGAGCCATGCATTCCTGAAGGTGTTCATAGAATGTGTTTATAAAGGATTCTGTGGTCTGGGCCGTATTTTCCACAGGCCCGGGGGCTTTGAAGGATTCCACCTCGGTTTTGAGGAGTGTGAAATTTGCTTTAGAGAAGTGTTTCACTGTGGTTTTCTGGGCAGGGGATGGGGTCAGGATGTGAATATCCAGTGAGATTAGTTTATGGTCTGATCTTACCAGTGAGGGATACACTTCTGGTCTGGAGCATAGAGTCCCCATGTTGGTGATGATCAGGTCCAGTATGTTTTCCCCTCTTGTGGGAGTGGTAACAAGTTGTTCCATAGCATTTGAGTTTATAAATTCTAGGAAACTTTGGGCTAGGGTGTTGGAGCTAGAGTAATGCTCCCAGTCTATGTTTGGGTAGTTGAAGTCGCCCAATATAATGGTGCTTGGAGAGACCTTCATATTTTCCAGTGTTCTCAGGAAGGCCGAGTGAGGTTCCTGGGTTTGGGAGGGTGGTCCGTAGCAGGCTATAAACTGGAAGGCAGTTTTACCCACTGTTAGTTGCACATGGATAGTCTCTGATGCTTCGTGCTGTGCCACCAACCTGGAGGTGTGGGTATCTTTGACGAATATTGAGACTCCCCCTCCTTTTGTGGTTCGGTCCAAGTTTTGGGGCCGAAAAGCATGGTATGAGGTATAACCTGGCAGTGCTGGGGTGCTCTCGGGAGCCTTGAACCAGGTTTCTGTTACTGCACAGATATCGATGTTCTCTATGCTAAGGAGAGTTTCGAGTGCGTGCATCTTGAGGTTTAGACTTCTGGCGTTGAGTAGCATTACTCTTAGTTTCTTATCCCTTGTGATACCTATGGAGGTGGGTTTGTCTTTTGAGCCTTGCCTAAAAAAGGCACTATGGGGGTAACAAGAGCCTTTGCCAATATCCAAAAGCCCAGGGGTGACAGGTGCAAGCCATCCCTAGCGAAGCATCGTGGCTTGTCGAGCATGTCATCCCAGGCTGACAGGTATTGGATCCCCTTTGAATGACACCAATACTTAAGCCAATTGTTGAAATTGATCATCTTGTCTTCATATTGTGGCATCATTCTTTTTGAGGGTAAGATGCTACTCAAGGTCAGGGTCATACCGGCCTGGGCTACATGCTCAGAGAGCTCCTCTATGTCTCTTTTCATGTAGTCCAGGGAGGTACATCTCAGTTCATTCACACCAGCATGGACAATGACTGAGTCATATTTGTACTTGCCTTGGAGTGACCTGAGTGCTTGTGTTATGTGGCGGATCCTAGCGCCTGACAGGCAGCTCATTCCTGAAAATGCCAAACACCGTACACTAGCCAAACAGACCTTATTCTTTATAGGCTGATATTACAAGCTGGAGGCTAACAACATCAGTTTTGTGTTGCATACATTAGATTTTCATGTATAATCTGCTTAATTCTACTCTAAAATAATTAATCACTCATTATGTTGGAAAATTACAACAAACAGCTGTGTTCTATGACTGAGTTGTCATAGCATGTTTAGCAAATTTTGTCCTTAATGAACTACTTTAAGGCACTGAGTGTCTGCTGTAAACATTTTTATGCATTGCAGTCCACAATATATAGCCTCATCAACATCCAGTGTCTACGTATGTAACATTTATAACTCATTATATACACCAGAGAGCTACTACATATTTTACAGTATGGCATTTACAGGTACAACTGCAGGATTAGGGCAGTATGCAAAATGCACCATACAGTTACAGAGACATATAGCATCACTTACAGTATGCAATATATACATCCCTGACCAATTAGCCATCAAACAATCAAAGCAAAGTACAATAATTTCAGCTCTAAACTATGAGATTACCTAGGCTGGGGGTTGTGCTCATTTCTAGGTCCCCTATTTGAGTAAATGTTAACAGAATGAAGATCTAACCATTGGATACATTCATAGCTGTTTACTAGGCTAATGACCACAAGGGCCTTTTCAAGCCAAGTCACGCATCCCAAATCTTTTACAAGTTCTGGTGCCCTTGATAAGTGTAAGCAGGGGCTTGGGAGATTAACCATTTACAGACTGCCTGTGTCCATTAGAAACATAGATGCCATAGCAGGGATGATTTTCCTATCCCCCATCCAAATGTCCAAGTTACACTTGAATTGCACTAGGGAAGAACTCTGATTCACATGGATGGGGAGCCTGTTCCAAAGAAGGGGTAGTCTCTGGAATACATACTTGTCTCTCCAGCAGGTCCTATTTATATCACAGGTATGGTGTAAGTCTTTAGAATGGGTAACTGTGGTGCTGCTTGTTTTCCATATATGCATAAGATCCATCAGGGTGGGAGTCTGACAAAGCACTCTATGCCAAGCATAGATCTCCCCTCAACAGCCTGTATGAGCCAGAATACAGGGATAGGGCCTTGAAGCAGTCTGCATAGGACATGTTACTTACACTCTTTCATGAGAAACTTCTGCGGGCTCTCCAATTGTTGGATGTGCCTAGTTAGGCACATACCAAAGGGGGGACTGTACACAATAATAGGTATCATGAATGTTAAATGCAGTGGAACAATTACCTCCTTGGACATAGATGCCATACTTAAGTTTCACAGCATAGAATGATTTCCTCACTACTGTAGTGATAGTCAAAGACTTGATTACTGTTGGTGTGTCCGCAAGTCCCTGGTCTGAGTCAACTCTTAGGGGTGTGTTGTCAATATGATAGTTATCCGGGGTGGATGACTTTCTGAAGGATACTATTATGTATTTTTTGGGACTTAGGCTTACTCCATAACTCTGACAACAGTAATTTGTTTCATCCCTTCCTGGAGAAAATTTGCATCAATGGGAAATTCTATGACTGCTCCTAATTTGCAATCATCTGCAAATTTAGTCAGCCAGAGGCCCTTGACACTGGCCTTGACTTCAGAGAAGTAAATGTCAAAAAGGAATGGTCCCAGGACCAATCCCTGAGGAATTCTGCTTGTGACTGGCTGCCTTGCTGAGGAATTTAGGAATTGTTGACAAACTCAAGTTAGGTATAAACCCTTATGTCACCTTGTTGATAGGCAGATGGCTCACAAACAGGACCAAGGAGGTTAAAATTGGGGAGTCCATCTCTACAAAGAGGCAAGTCACAAGCAGAGTCCTTCAGGGATTAATTCGGGGACCACTCCTTTTTGACATTCACTTCTCTGAAGTTATGGCCAATGTCAATGGCCTCTTGCTCACTAAATTTGATGATGATTGCAAATTAGGAGCAGTCATAGAATCCCCCACCAACACAAATGTTCTTCAAGAAGGGCTGACTTAGACAAATAACTGGTGTCAGTCCCATGGACTAAAACTAAATGCCAAGAAACATAGGTAGCCAGCAACCCCTGTTAAATATATTGACAGCACACCTCTAAGAGTTTACCCAGAAGTTAGGGACTTGTG
Organism: Protopterus annectens; assembly: GCF_019279795.1. Taxonomy (NCBI): domain Eukaryota; kingdom Metazoa; phylum Chordata; order Ceratodontiformes; family Protopteridae; genus Protopterus; species Protopterus annectens. The sequence goes on from NC_056734.1 coordinate 184,647,196, forward strand.
GATACACAGATAACAATCTAGTCTTTGACCATCACATGTCTACAGTATTGAGGAAATAAATCTATGTTGTGCAATTTATAAACAAAGGTATAGCATCTAGGTCCCAGGAAGTCATTGTTCCACTGTATTTCAGCATTCATCAGACCTCTCATTGATTAGAATGCCCCCTTTGGTATGTACCTTACCTAGCACATCCAAGAATTGAAATGACCACAGAAGTTCCTCACTTAAAGAATACAGGGCAAAAGTAACATATCCGATGCAGACTGCCTCAAGCCTCTATCCCTGAATTCTTTCTCCTACAAGCTGTTGATCGGAGATCTATGCCTGGCACAAAAGGCATCGTCAGTCCCCAACCTGATGAACCTCCTACATACCCACAAAAAACAGCACCAGAATTACCCATTCAAAAAGACTTAAACCTTCCCTATGATATAAAGAGTGCCTGCTGGAGAGAGACTACCACTTCTCTCAAACAGGCTCCCCATCCATGAGAACAAAAGTTTCTACCATAACCCAGTTCGAAGGTAACTTGGACAATTGGATGGGGAACAGGAAATTCATCCCTAGTTTTGCACCTATGTTTCTAATGAAAACAGGCAGCCTGTAAATGTTTCATCTGCCAAGCCCCTGTTTACTCTTATCTAGGCTACCAGAACTTCTCAGAGATTTTGGATACATCGCTAGGCTTATAAAGGCCCTTGCAGTTGTTAGCCTAGTACACACCTATGAACCTAAAACCCTCCACCAGTTTGAATACCACAGGGTATGCTCACTAGTGAGATTGTCCCCAAAACATTACCTCAGTCAAAGGAATTTTCTATCCTTTTGCCATAAGATGAGAACTGTAGTTTTCCGTTTCCTATCAATGGGTAGTGAAGCTGCTGTCTGGCCTAGCATTATACAACATTTGAACACAGAAAGAGTATTTTATTTTAATAGCACTTTTTTGCATGTATGTAGCATTGATAAATGTGTTAATTAGAATGAAAAGTGTCATTTTACAGCGCAATATCTATGTTTTGAATACTGATGCAAGGTACAATTGATTGGAATAGAAACCATGCTTGTCTAACTGATACACTCCAGATCAGTGCAATCTCATGTGAGGCCACAAAGAACTTATATTGCATGTGTCTGAATGGAATATTCTAAACAGAAATCACAAAGGTGATGAAATTTGGATTGTTCAGAATGGAGAAGGGTGATAGGGAAAGATACAACTCAATTAACTATAACCTATACCTTTCATAGTTATATTCTCTACATCTTTATCCAGGGCTGCAGCTAAGGTAGTCTGTATGGGGTTATAAATCAGACATACAAAGTAAATGTATACAATTTGCAGACTGATATGTTTAAGAAAAACATTCAAAGGATTTGAACTTGGATATTTAGTGCAATGGAAGACAGCTGCAGACTGAAAATAAAGATGCAAAATAATATCCTACTCTCAGTGGATTAGATACCTACACCCAGTGCATTTGAATGGCATTCTCACGTCGTTAATATGTTGAGCCATAGAAGCGGTCAAAGGAAAATCATCAACTTACGTTAATTTTATTTATATCAGAACTGCTTACTGACATGCACCAATGCACAGCTCAGGTGCATGAATGATGTCAAATTCTTTGCAAATGCTTAGAAATTTTCTTAATTTTTGCCATTGGAAAAGAACTATTACTTCCCTATGGTCATCAATACCTGGAGATATAAGCTCTATGCTAACTGTCAAGTAACTCAGGAGTACAGAAATAGACATTTCAGTCTATAAGCCCTTTTTGGGCATGTGCATGTTCTCTTCATCAGTTTTGACCACATTAAAAGTTAGAAATGGGAGGCTATGACAGAAATGAAAAACAGAAGTAAAGGATGGCATACTACTGAAATATATGTACTGTAGAATGACACTTGAAGGTGTAAAGCATGGCATTCCTCCATCCTTTGCTACTGAAAATATATTCTCAGCATTGTCAGCTTTCCATCTATAGACAGCATTTAACCTGCCTCACATAATTGTTTTAAAAAATGGGCAATGTGTGGAACACTCTCCTGACACCTTACCAACAGCTACAAGTAGGAATCTCACAGACTGGCCAAAATGTGACAATATACTTCTCTACAATGTTATTTTGCTGTATCAATAATATTCAGTACTATACTATGGCTACTTGTTAAAACAATGTGTAACACTTGAATGTGTCACAGACCTTTTCAATGTGTACAGAGGAGGAACCTGTTTCTTTAAGACCTAATTTGGGGAACATTACTCTTAATGAGGTACGCATGGAAGGTATGAGCATGAGAATCTCCCATTCTCTGCTATCTGGGCTTCCTGCATATATACAGAGGTCACTGCATCTGCTCAGGTGTAGTGTAGAATGAACATGATGTTTTCCTAGTATGTTTGTTGCATAACTTGAGCAATTCAAAAACAATGATGAAATGAGCCCTAATTAGCATACACGTGGAGGCTTGAGGGGGGGAAACATGACACAAGAGCTATGTGAATCAGAGATCTTCATCACACTACACAAAGGGACTTTTCTGCTTTGTGCAACAAACTACTGACACAATGCGCTGGTTCATTACCAGTTACTCCCTACTCCTGCTTCTTTGCAGAATGTTAGCATCTCTGCATGCTGTGTGCTGTAAGTCTGCAAGGACTATTTTGGTTATTCTGTCAGTGTTGCTGTATTATTAAAAGTGGTCTGCAGAGCTACATTAGTCCATGTGGACCGGCAGTAATAGCATGCCTGCATGGTAAAGTTAGGTTTTATGAACTGAGGTGGCTGTGCACCAATGTAATGATGAGTATGTTTATACAAGACCATTACACTACAATGCATGTGGATATTGAGCTGTACTTATGAGGTTTTGTGCTTGTTAAGTTGTACTCATGCAACTGTTATTCTTTTGTTAGGAGGGGTATTAAACTACAATGGCTAAGATTGTGGTGCTGATTGCTTTGCAGATACATGCATGTTCGCGTCAGGCCTTAATAAACCATACAGGATGACATATTAATATTTTCAAAATGTTATGATGTGTAATACCCATGTAGGACCATGGCTGTTAATTTCAGTGTTTTCCATACCAACAGACATATGTCTAAGAAACAGGCAGCTACAGTTCCAGCCAGATGAAAGCTTCTGTTCATTGACACTGAGAATACATTGATAATTTAGGTCCTCCTTCTCCATGGTTAACAGCTCATCACACTGCAAAATGCATGCTGATATTCCCTTCTATGACTGTGCCTTGATTGGAAATTGTGTACAATGTAAATGCAGTGGATGGCCAGGGCTGAAACTATGACATGGTCCACCAGTGAATAAGTGATATGATCCACACTGTCAACCACAGAGCAGAGGCTGTGGCTTGACAGCAGAGGCAGAGGGCTACAGGTAGTGCATTGTCTACCCTACCACCACTTACGGAGATGAAGGAGCTCCTGGCCTCACTCAAAAAACACCACCTCCACAGAGTTCCACAATGTGGTGCTGGATGTAGGGGCAGAGATGGATGGTCCTCAGAAAAGTTCTACGGCTCATGTCCCAAGTATGTAATCCTACTTTTACTATATGCTCCATTTCTACACACATTAGTGTTCATAATAGGCATCTTACCTGTTGCATGTAGGTACATCTGGCATCAAGGTGTAGCAAAATTTGCAGAAGGGATGGCCATGGCTATATGTCAGTATCTTTAGTAACAGGAATAATGATATCAATTATGTGTAGTTGTAGTGCAGGGTCATATTTACACTGGATATGTTTTGCTCTGGTGTACTCACAAGTGAATCACTGTCTGACATTAGTACTGTGGGATTACTCCTGTCTGATGGTGGAGGATCTTTAACCTATGACAAATGGCAGGGATGAGCAGGTACAGTCAGAGTGGGTGTCAGGACACAGGGAGTGTGATCCACACTTCTCTTCCATAGTGCATGAACAGTCTTTCTGCCTGTGCATACCCATTACACACTATCCGAGAGGTGGACAGGTTAATAGGGATACTGTAGATCAGGGTAGTGTGGCGGTCCCAAGTACAGACATGTCAGAATTTGCCCTAACCATCATGGGCAGGAAGATTCACATAAACGGTCAGCACCAGTGCTCAGAGGAGGTATAGTCACAGTCCTTTTTCTGAGGTTGGTATGTCAGTAGCTGCCACTCAACACATGTGCACAGTCATCATGGAGGCACAGGCAACACCAGGGCCTCAGAAAAATTTGTCAGGGTCATCCAGGTAGTGCAGGCTGACTTACAGACTGGCATGAACTGAGTCTGTGATTTACTGGACAGGATAAATGATGCATTGGACCATGCAGTGTCTGTTCTGGGTCATCTGTTGCAGTCAAGAGGCTATCCTTGAGGCCAGTCATCTGGTACATCCTCACATGTTAGCTGACTTGGTTGTGAGCAGGCAAGGTCCTGCTCCCACTGTGCTAGCACTTTCACTGCTACACTGGATGTGGATGTGTTTACACCAGGGTGTGGCAATCCCCATAACAATGGTTATGCTGGCAGCTCCGCCAGCAGATGTCAATTTGCAAATCGAACATGACCAATATCTAGCCATGGTCATAGGAAAGCCAGTATCACTTCAGACAGTACCATTTCTCATAGAGAGGTACATGTATGGGAAGATTAACCCTTTGCCATGCATGACTCTGACCTGTCTAGTAGGCCATGGCACAGTGCTGCCCCACACGCTGAGGCTATGTCACTGCAAAAACACACACACACACACACACACACACACACACCACCACCACCACAGACTGTAGAGCAACTCCTCCAAAGACACACAATGAGACAGACCCTTCAACACTGCAATCCCCTCCAAAAAATTCTTTATACTACCCAAAGTGCACTTCATTTTTTTTAGACATCATACCTCACACTTATGTATTTTTCTGTGAAAAACATGCACTCCTTTACCCCCTTTCCCACCTGTGCAGATGATTATAACTATGCCCTTCACTCTGAATACTGTAACTTTGGGTTGCATATGTCTGAGAGACAGAGTGAGCAGCCTATGCATGGGTAAGCACACTCCTGTGTTTGTGAATGCATCATTCTTACTTGTCTGTATCTTCTTAGCCATTGTACAGTTATGTAGCAAAGCACTGTTCCCCACCTATGCAAATGATGATGAGAGTTGCCCTGCTCCTTGCATATTTTTACTTGGGCTGCATACGTTTGATGCACAGAGTGACCAGTCTATTCATGGGTAAGTATAGTCTGGTGTGCTTCTATGCATCACTTTTACCTGTCTGTATCTGCAGAGTTATTGTATAGTTATATAGTAAAGTTCCCTTCCACACCTGTGAAGATCATTATAAATGTACTCTTCTATGTAACCATTATGACGTTGAGCTGCCTATGTTTGATGCATAGAGTGGCTAGCCTATGCACATGTAAGCACATACTAGTATATTTGTATGCATCATTTTTACTGTCTGTATCTGCTTAGCTACTATATAGTTATGTAGTAAAGCTATGTGCAATCTGCTGTCTCCTAGCTTGTGTCATGGCATATTGTACCCACCTCCATCTGACATGGTCATCCCCTGGCTTGTCCTCTGACTCCTCAGCTGTCTCCGCTACCATTGCTTTTGGTGCTAGAAACAGTGGTCTCTGTTCACTGCCACCCTGCTTTCTCACCATTATATCAAGTAAAATGTCACAAACAGAACTTTTGCACACTTGGTGGGATTGTACTTTAGGCCTCTACCCGAAGTACCAAGGCGGCAGAAATGTGACTTCAGCAGCCCAAACACATGTTGTATGATGTTTCTGGTTTGTTACAGAGGCATGGTTGTAAACTTCTTCTGTAGGGTTATGTGGATTTCTCACTGGGTCATAAGCCAAGGTTCAAAGGTATTCCCAGCATTACCCACTAGATGTCTCTGTGGGAAATCACCCCTCACAAACCACTGGTAAAGGCTGCATATGTGCCAGATGTATGATTAGTCTGCACACACATTGTAGATCATCATATACATTATAGACCACCTCGCTGTTGATGAAATGATGCCTTTTGTGGTTCATGCACATCCTACTCAGTTCACCAGACTGAACCTTTATTTTGATGTGGGTATGACCTGTGACCCCCAGTACTACATGGAAATACCTATAGCACAGAAGACTTGCTTGATGTTGGCTTCCTACTCTGAGGTATGTGAGAAAAGAATATGGTCGCCCACATGCTAAAGTATAGCATCAAGGAACTGGAGCAGTGTTCTCAAAGCAGATACCTGTGATAGCCCCACTATGCTGCCAGATGGTCATGGAAAAATTCCTGCAGCTAATATATGTAAAGCAATTCATACCTTAGTATCTATAGGATAAGTACTCCACATCTCCCATGGGGCAGCAGATGAAGCTGACACATGCTCACTATTTCTTGCATACTGTCCCTGTCTACATGGTAGAAGTTCAGTATGTCAATGTAATGGAGGCCATGGACTGTTAAACTCTGTTAGAAAACCTGATGTTTCTTGGGGAAACGTAGTGTAGCATTAGCAACTACTATAAGAGCCCCTTGCAGATATAACTTTAGAATTGTTGCGGCAACCCCTAACATAGTTGTGCTTTATCCTCTCAATAAGAGTATATGGTTGTATTTAATTCTAATGCAGGCTTAGTGTGGCTGTGCATCATTTCTGAATCAGTCTGCTATTTTATTCTCTTCATTAGCATAGCATAGCTCTTTATATGATCATTAGTATATATCATGGCTGTACCTTGTTTTACAGATAGTCACATCGTGTTACTGTGTTTCCAAAATTGTACATATGCTGCTTGTCTCTGCATGTTGCACAAATTTACTTTGCACAATGTGGCAAAGTTTTATGAATCTAGATTTTTGTGCCAAACAAAACTCATACCATTCAGATTTACAGCCTAGCTTGATTTTCCTTGTAGTTTAAAGAGTATACAACAGTATCTCCTTAAATGGAAGTTTGAATGAAAGACATGTGAATCCTCCCAATACCAGCAGAATTTGAAATCTGTCCACAGTACAGTTGAAAAACAGTAAACCTAGAGTGCAACACTACATTTAATATACAGTCTGAACTATTACAGGGCATCTTATCCTTTTAGATTGTGTAGACGTTAGTTTGAGGATGCACTATATTTTTTCACTGTACTGCACAGTTCCTGGAAAATGCATTAATAATCAACATAATAACTTTGACCAACTCTACCACAAGTCTTTGACATAACTTCATAAATTGCTGAAAAGCATTTCCAATACTGCAGTTTTCCCGTTACCTACCAAGCATCATTCCCCTTGTGAACAATAGATCAAATCTTTTTCTGGTGAAAAGACAATCGTGGCAGTCTTTCGTCCAAGCTGCCATTGGGTTTCTAACATTTTTTTTACCTTAACCTGTACCCCAGGGGCTAATGTACAAACTGACAGAGGTGAAGGTATGCTACACCTTCTCTGAGTGTGCATATTCTAATACAAGCCTCATGAAGGCAGCCATGTGGACTTCAGCACTGCAGCTGGCTGGATCACATTCCTTCCCCTCAGGAAGCAGAGTTTAGTTGGGAAAGGAGGGGCTTTCTCATACAATGGTGGGCATTACAGGGAAATAACAGACCACCCAGGGATGTTGTGAGGCCAAATGCTGAAATCATCCAAGTATTTAATAATATCCAAGTGCATGCGCACACACACGCACACACACGCACACACACACACACACACACACACACATGCGCATGCACAGAAATATAGCGGCACAGCCACACTGACTCACAAATATATATACACAAGCAATTACACTTTGCCGAAGTATATCTCAGAATTTTTACAGTGATCAAATCAATGAAGAAATACTTAAATACCAACAGTAATATAGTTTGTCACTGTTATCAGATACGTGCATTACTAGGCATTACATCTCCCCCTTCCCTCATGTGGACAGACATACACACTTACACACAGATATATTCATTTTCTTCAATGAGTGCAGTTCTGATGTACGACTATGATCAAATAAATGATTTACTAAATAAAAAAGCCCCCATAATATATTTCAGCTCATTGCTGTCAGCTGCAGTGTAATCCATTACATGCACATGTGTACAAACACACACATGCGTGCGTGTCTTTATAACTGCTGCTCCAGCTGTTTATTTATTTAGTTTTTTTTTAATTACTTGCTAACCACAGTAACCACAGGGTTAGAAAGGAAATGGGTTTGTCGTTACAACTATTGCAACTGCTGTTACATTATCTGCATTCAGACCCTGCCTAATAAGTGCAGCAGTTTAACAACCACAATAAGAAACAGGAAATAAAATTACAGCTCCAGTGAACGATTCAGTCACAGCACACAGATGAATAGATGGCATTGTTGTTTATCTAGCTCCCTGGATAGATTAACTCACCCATTTGCTACTTTGATATGTAGTGGAGTTGGTTGTTTCTCCAAGCTTATTTCCTAAGTGCAATTATGGTTCACTCGGGATGTAGTGCAGCAAAGATGTTAAGGTTTTGAGCTATAATAAAGAACTGGATCTGAATTCCTTTAGCTACTACTTGCATACTGCATGTTCTCAAATCACTTAACTTTTTGGAGTAAAGGGATAAAGCCCTAACTACAGTCCAGGTGACCTGGTTTCAATTACCAGCTTGGATGACTGAGTGACAAGGAGGGATGGGTGTGCCTGTCTTGGGAGGAAGGTGGTCATTGGTGACACTCCACAAGTGGAGGTGTGGTCCAAAAGAGAGGAGATGCCCTAGAACGCAAACACAAAGTGAGGGGGTGGGGAAAGGGAAAGTGCATACAGCGTATAAAAAAAAACACCAGATGGAAGCACAGATGGCCAAGCCCCCAGGATGGTCTTTTAAGATCCAAGACTGCCTTCCAAGCAACACCAGAGTATGGAGGGAGTAGGAGAATGGCTGGTAGACCCAACATGGACATGAGGCACTATCTACTGCAACTATTGTTCCGGTTCAGTACAAATATGTTCTGACAGGACCGAAAATTTTCAAAAATCACTTCACTTCTTTGTGCTTTTGGGTATACCCTGCAAAAGGAACCTGAAAGTACTGTAGTGATTACCCAGTTACCAAATGCAAAAATAAGTAGAATGCGATGGCTGGAGACAAATGCTGCCTTGAACTTTCCATCTCTCTGGGTCTTCTAAGGAGGCAGACTACAGTTCTCTATTTTTTCCATAAATGAAGCTTCCCTATTCCATTAATTGCCATTCTGGGTAGGTTTAAAAGAGCACTGTCATATCCCCCTTTGATCTTGTGGTCTGCTACAGGTTGTGTTTTGACTATGTAAAGCTAATTGAACAATGGAATATCATTGTTATACATAAAACATGAACTACTAGATGTCCAGCCCAGTGTGTACATTGCATATATACAGTATTACCCACAGAAAGAAGTCCTGTTCAAACTCCTGCTGAAACCCTATAAAAGTAAAACACTGCTGCCATCACTTTTTCCATGATGTTAACAGGACAAGTTTAATGTCAAGTAGATTTATGGCCATTCTCCCCTCCCCCACATTAATCACTGTGAAGACAAATATACAGACATACGCACTGAATTAAAGCACAGTTATTGCTGACATTACTCGGGATAAGTATGAGTGTCCTTGGATAAACAGTGAGATGTACGTGTACTCCAACCCTCCAGCTCATCTCCCTTCAAATATAACAGCATCAGTGACTATGGTTAGTACACATTGTGCTTATCTTATCACATTTATTTATTAAATTTGTTTATTTTACATTTGTTTGCTGGGGAAGTCTGGCCCTCGATGGACACTTTCACAGTTAGACAAAATAGTACACAGAGGTAGTTAACAATAGAATAACATACCCCTTTCTAATAAAGGTATATGATACATGGGTAGGGTTGCACAGCTAGTCTTAAGAACCTATAAAAATAGTACACATTCTTTTACATTGCAAACAAAATTACAGACATTTACTGTTAATCATTTTGTACATGTAAAAACATTTCCGTACACTGTTTTATTTGTTAGCCAAAAATATGGGGATTGAGTAACAAGCATTTGTGTCTATTATGTTTGAGAGATAGAAAATACAAAATGGATAGAAGATGAGTTAGTTATCGTGCGGTGAGGTGTCACAAAAATTATTTGAGAGGAGAAAGTTGGCTTGTATATGGAGTAGGGTAGATGGAATAAGAAGAAGAAAAAAAAAAGAGTGGGTTATACGTAATACATGGTCGTGTCCATTAGTGGCATATCTACAGGACACTGTAGTGTGTGAGAGAAGGAAGAGAAAGAAAGTTCCAGTATACAATGCTATTAAATTTCTTTAGTAAATAATGGTGCTCTATAACTCAGGTCAAGGTTTAGGTAATACAGGGTTTTCCAAGGTCTGACTTTGTTTGATTACTCCATCTTCAAAGTTGTAAGAAAACCACAGCAGCAATGAGTAAATCCTACATTACTTACATAAAAAAAATATTTATTAGTAGAATAAATAATTCCACAATGTAAGTTATGGTAAATGCAACTCTTTTTCATGTGTCAGTTCTACTCAGCATGTTGAGATAGCCTTGACATGTGTAATATTGAGTTATATCATTGTTTACTTATTGTATGGCTTCAAGGGGGAGTACAAAATGGATACAACACCCATGCATCTGACTTCTATGCACCAACTTTGTATACAAGTAATGACATACTGAGTTATCAGGTCAGTGACCTGATTCAAGGACTCTTCCTCAGCCATGATCTGGACTGCAATGCACCAACACTGTGAGAAGTAATACACCATAGAGGTTCTTAAGATTTATATAGCATAATATAAATGGGACACATTGTCCTACAGCACAATAATAACATTACTAATGGCATATCAACCACTTAAATAATAAACACTGGAAAAATAATATAAAGAACTCAACATATTGCCAGCCTTGTAAAGAAAAGTAAGAAATCAATTTAGAAAATCAAGTCTAATAACTTTAAAAGTAAAAGCCAAAATTCATTTCAAGTCAATGAACAAAACTGTCTTGAGGCTGACTTCATCCATATGTTTGTATACAGAGACAGTACAAGGAATTAGTGCTGCCACTGTGCTGTGCTCCTTATGGAAACCACGCTTTTCATTAAAATGATTCCACCGTCGGATATGCGGCCATTGCCTATCCCTTTAATTTCTCAAAGTCTTTTGGGTTTCTAATATCATGACAGGAAATGACCCCATTCCTAAGTCAAAGGATGATTAAACTTCATAAAATTAGTACTGTTTCAATCTCTGATGTTAGCAAGAAGTGCTCTTTGCAGCACTTGTAATGTGTCCAGTACTGACGACTTCTGCAATTCATATGTCATTGCATGCAACAGTAACATATGTAAGTAAGATTGTAAATTCTTTTTTATAAGACCCATTGCTCCTACTACTAGTGGACCTGTCTGAGTATCCTTCTTCCACATTGCCCTTGTTTCTGGCTGCAAATCCTGGTATTTTATGACTTTGTCTCTCTATGTATGCAAGACAATGTAGTCAACTGGGTGTAGCAATTTCAATGATCACTACTACTTTTGTCTTCTTTTCATGACTATTATATCTGGTTTTCTCGCATCTATTTTTTGAACTGTTGGTAATTGGTGATCAATTGTGATATAAACTTAATTTTTCTATAATGCTTTGTGGCTCATGTTTCCAATGTTTTTTAGCTACTTCAACATTATGTTTGCACAGTCCCCAATGCAACAGTTTTGCTGCATTATTATGCCTTTCAGTATACATTTCATTGTCTACAAGGTGGGATGAATCATGTGTTCAAAGATGGAGCCTAAACGGAGAAAAAGAGGGAAACTGGGCAAAAATAAATGTATCTTTGTGTGTTTGCCTATACATACATATCAAATTCACATAAGTGTGTGCATGTGTGTGCACATGCACAAGGACATGCATGCCTGTACTGTTAGAGAAATGCAGTTTTAATAGTGGAATCATTGCAACAATTTTTTAGAGTTTTCAGCAGAACTGGAAAACTGTAATGGTTAGGAGAAGACAAACTTGTGTGGGAGGGCAGAGAGGAAGTTGCTTGCCTTCAAAACTTTAAACGTCGTATCTTAACTAGGCTGCATATGATTCAGAGCACTTCTTAAAACGCAGTTAATGCCAAGCAAGGATAATCGCTAAAAGTGGAAGCAAAAAGCGTACTCACAGTGCAAATGGGAATTAGTGGCAGTAGAATGTGAATGGTAAAGAGCAACAGGATTTGGAACAGTGGCAGTTGAATTTTACAACACTATAATAGTCAGAATATTGTATACTTCTGATGAGCAAGGATACAATATTACTGTGACTGGACTGCCAACAAGGGTACTTAAAATATTAACTGGTTTCCCAGTTATTGATGTAAGTTACATGGAGAAGTATGTCAGTTTTTATTTATTTTTTTTTTTTTTTAGAATTAGTCAAATGAAATGTCCAGTCATTCTGGTCACTAAAACTTAAAATATCATCCATTGTCCAGTCTCTACTACTTCCACAGCTGGGAGATAATCCAGTGGGCTGGAAAATTTTATGTTCTGTAGTCCATCGGGTAGTTGCATTTCAGTATAGATAAACATAAATTACTGTGCTAGGGTGACAATTACCCCAATGTGAAGTATTAGCTGGAGACAATTTGACTGATGGCAAAAGAGGAGGAAAAGCCCTTAGAAGTTCTTATTATGCTTTGTGGGGACTGCCAGGAGCACAGCGAGTGAGATGCAGTAGCACTAGAGAGAGTTCTGGAGAGTATACTTGGAGGACAGACTCTGGAAGTGAAGTACTGAGTAGTACTTCTATTCAAATGGGACCTTGTCAGGATACACCTCAAGTACAACATGAAGTCCTGGAGACCATACAAGGAATGTGACATCAGGCCATCAGGAGTCATCCTAATGAAAGCTAACAGAAGAGTGTGGACACTGCAGGAAAAGCCTGCATCCAGATATTATAAGAGCAGGGGTTCATCTCACTATGGGAGAGATGGGCCAGTAAGGAAATAATGAATGCATCAGATCATGGCAGGGAAACCTGAACATGAATGATAAAGTGAAATGGCATAGACAGCAGACTGTAACAACTAGCTAATCCTTGGATTCATGGAAGCATTTCTTAATGGATAAAGGTGTAGACTCATAGAATATGCTACAAGAATGGCTGGTGAGTAAGACATTCATGGAGGAAAGGGAGAATATTAAAGTCACTTAGTGGGTGGACTAGAAGAGGTAATGCCTGCTACTTCCTTTATTTATTTGTAGATGTAATCCCTGTATGGTTATGGCAATCTGCCATTAGGTAGGTGCGCAGGTGTGGCATCTGTATCTACATGCTACAGAATGCGATTACAAGTCAGTGTGGAAAGTCATAAGAATAACAAGACTGGATATCAGTGGCTGCTGATAGTAATGACTACACCACCATCTTGGGAGAAATCTGAGAAATCTGATGGTTGGAAGAAATGGAACAGATCAGGAAAAAGAGGGAGACAGAGAAGTGATGCCATAAGCAAGGAGAAAAATGGTGGATCTTCAAATGTATCATGTGATCAGATGCAACAAGGAGAGTAAAATACCTGTAAATCAGCAGTCTCTGAGGAGCAGACATCCTCTTTGGGTGAAACAAGTGCAGAACAACATGGAGCTGGAAGGAAGGAGAGAATTTGAGAGAAGTGTGGCAGAATGTCATGTCAAGAAGTAATGCTGACTTTGAAATGATGGTCATATTGAGGGTGACTGGGACTAATGTGCCTCTTCTGGTCCAGTCGGAACCTTGAGAACAATTCATTAGCAAACTAGCTTGATGGAACCAATTAATTCAGTAGTAATATTTCTCAAAGAGAGTTTTACTATCTGTACTTTGACTGTTCAGGCTATTACAAGTGTTATCTGGGAAGAGAAACAAAAGTGATGAGAAGCAGCAATAGAGAATAGTAGCAGGCCAGGAAGTACTAAATGTGCCCCAGCACGATCCTACATTTGTCTGTGTTATACTAAATGGGTCCATGAAATTATAACGTATTCTTATAAAGTTAAGAGAAACTGGCCGGAGAGTTACTAAAAGACTCACAAAAAAATTAAGGTTCCAAGTCAAAGTAGAGAAATGGTGTCATCATATGTTTAATCACAAATACAAATAAACACATTTTTTTTATTTTTTTTTTTTATTTAACATTTGTTGACCGGGAATGTCCGACTAGGTTCCACAGATCCTGTTTTCAGCGGAGGCCCAGGGAGCAATGCTCCAGAAGCATGTCTTTAGAATAAGATCCTACATAACTTCCTACTCTGGAAAATGCCATCCTAGATACAGGTAGGTGCAACAAAATGCAAGGCTAAGCCATCACAAAGCATGTAAAATGCCACTTCAAGTGTCTTGCACCTGGATACACACAACTATAACACTGCCTGTGGACAAGCTGTTGCCAGGTATGTAAAGTAATGGGTCTACTTCAGAAGACTGAAAAACCTAAAGAGTGAATCCCAAAATACTGAAAAATTAAAATACTGAAGGATGGAATTTGCCCCTTCTCCACTGTTGTGCAATCTTGGAGTTGGTATATATAATTAGCCGGGGGTGTGGGGGGGTACAGCCCTACATGAGGGGTGCAGGGGGCTTGTCCCCTGCATTAGAAATGTTTTCAGTGTTTTGGGATTCAGACTTTTGGTTTGTCAGTCTTCTGAAGTAGACCCAAACTAACACCTATGCTTTGGTAGCTTCAACAACTGTGGGTATGTAACTCGGCCTATCTTGTGGAGTTTAAGACTCTGTTTCTGGGGTTTCCATCTGCTGTTCAAAGTGCAAATAAAGTTTTTCCAATTAAGCTTATTATGTTTCTCTAACCTTTTGAACTGGCGGACTTCTACTGGAACTGGACACTTAGTTGTTTATAACCTTCCACAATCTGTCAAACTATGAAGTGTTAAGTAGCACTGGGAAGTGGATGTTGTTAGCTGCAATATGTTATTTATAATTTTCTATGATATAAAGTTTAAAAATAGATCCTCTTCTATTTTTGATGGGAAGATGCATACTGGTAAACTATAGCTATTCTTTGATTCAAAGTTTGGTTGGGCTTGCATATTGGAGGAGGGATGGCAGAACAGCAGTTTCCAGAGTTTGCATAAAAGATTGAAGAAGAATGGGGTGAACAAATGGTATACAGGTAAATGCGAGAGTTTGATTGGGGGTAACAGAGCAAGAAAAAGGCCCTAGCTCTCTCCATAGACAAAAATTTCTAGGAAATATCAGTTTTGACATTGTACTTTATCAATGTATTAGTTCCTTAGTTACCTACTATGATGCAATGTCTAGGACTGGCTTCCAAAGCTTTTCCCAGCCACATAATACTAAAACCCTTATTAGGTGTTACAGGAAAATGTACTCAGTCAGCTTGCAGATCCTGAAACCTGCAAGCAGACCATGACAAGAGACCAGAGTCAGATTGCAGTCTGTGAGATACAGAGTGCAGCATGGGCTGTCAGGTAAACAAGTTAGTAAAGGATAGATGTTAGCCAGAGAGGCTCAGCTAGAGAGATATCTGCTTCTCCACAGATTTAACAAAAGCAAATATCATAAAGCCTCAGTACAGTATTACATACCAATGCTGGTACTGAGAACTTAGAAAGCAATTATTCAAATGGCACTTACAAGTGTTACAATAATTAAACACTTCCACAAATGCCTCAAGTGTTTCGCCCTTAACGGTATGGCTAATCTAAGCATCTACTCAGGGTAAGCTTATATACATACAGATACATTTAATTATGGAAAAAACGCATTAAATGAATTTAGTCAAGTAACACAGATTGCTAGATTAACATTAGACTATTCATTTAGAGCTAAGAAAACAAATGTCCCCAGTACCTAAAACATTACTGTGATATCATCTAAGGTTAAGTATTTTCATGACAGCGTACTGTTACTATGCATTAGATGTAGTGTCCTGCACTTAACTCCCTCCTTTGAGATTCACTTTATCCCTTTAACAATGAAAGGCTCTGCTCCACAATCACAAGTAGTTTTTATATACTTGCATTTAACTGTATCCAGATAAGTACCACAATGAAAAACGCCCACTCAACCAACACAAATAATGAAAAGTCAATGGTATTTTTAAAGATGTAGCTCTTCTAAATCATATGCAACTGCCTTGAAAGCTTACTTGTCTATAATGCTGCAGTTACTGAGGTCTAGTGGTTCATACTGCCCAACATCCCTATTCACTCTGCTTTCATATTTATACTGCAGTGTACCTCTAACAAGACCAAATGGATGTTTTTTTGCATTCACTATAACATTCAACAGTGAACTAAGTAATCCATGTACTTTAGTAAATGTATATTTTGCATCTCTTTTTCACAGAGATTATTTAGGAAAATTTCTCAGAAACTGTGACTAAGCATGTGGAATCAATTACAACAGTTCTATTCAAACCATTACTGCACTAAAACACATTTCCTGTCACTCAACTACTGTACAATATCTTCTCAGAGAAACATTTTATTTGTTTCAGTGTTCTAGGTTAAACCACAATGAAATCCAGATGATGTTCATAGGCAGGTACTAGGCTATTGGTCCTAGGGTCTATATAAGCCTAGCCAAAAAGGTACCCTGGCTTTCACCACCCAAGAAAATTATTTTCCTATGCCCCTGTCGAGCAGAGCCACAGAGATGATCAACGGGGTGAATTTCCTATTTCCCAGCCAATCAACAAGATTTTTCTTAAAGAGTGCTAATGAGGACCTTTGTTTGATATAGATAGGTAATCTGTTCCAAAGTATGGGAAGCATGTTATGTTTATTGTGGTGACAATGTTTAGGTCCCTAGAGCATGTAGCTCAGAGGGATTGGGATTTCTTTAAGTGAAGCATGTCCAACAGCTCTGGGTTTGACATAGTTTTGTATGTTAGGCAGAGATCGCCTCTGAGTAGGCTATATGCGACGGAGTAAAGTTGGAGTTTTTTGAGACGGTCTGCATAGGGCATCTGTTTGAGGCCAGTAATCCTCTTTGTGAGGTATTTATGTGGCCTTTCCAGTTGTTGTAGAGGTCTTGTGAGGTACATACCAAAAGGAGAGTTGTACTCTATAATGGGTGTAATGAGTGATGAGTAGAGGGGAACAATGACCTCTTTTTTCCTGGACGAGAAACCTTTTTGTGATGAGGTGTGCCACGTAGAAGGATTTCCTGACTACTGTGGCGATGTGATTATCAAAGGAGAGACTACTGTCCACCTGTGTCCCAAGGTCTCATCACACTTTCGGTGTTAAGTAGACTACCACCTATGTGGTAGCTCATGGGTACAGTCTTTACCAAAGGGGGTGACAATGCACTTTTGGCATTGAGCTTGAGGCCATGGCTTTGACACCAGGCATCTGTCTCAGTGAGGCCCTTTTGTAGGATGTCCACATCATTAGGAGTTTCAATTATGGCTCCTAGTTTGCAGTCATCTACAAACTTCGTTAACCAAAGACCTTCTGTGTTAGCCTGTACTTCAGAAAAGTAGATATCAAACAGGAGAGGACCCAGGACTGAACCCTGTGGTACTCAACTTGTCACTGGTTCTGAAGTCGGATTTGGAGTCTGCTACTTTTACAGTGTGGGTTCTGTCACTGAGCCAGTTTACAACCCATCTTGTGACATAGGGATTTATACCTAGTTTAATGAGTTTATCTATAATTACAGAATGGGGATGGTGTCAAAAGCCTTGGTGAGATCTAGATAGGCTGTGTGAACCACCTTACCCTCATCTACGGTTTTGGTGACTGCTTCAAAGAAATCTATCAGGTTTAGGAAACATGATCTGCCTTTTACAAACCCTAACTGGGTGGGGTCCAGAGTTTGGAGATTACCAATGTCTTTGTTTATAAGTTCCATGATGATACGTTACATGGCCTGGCAGACCAGGCTTGTAAAAGAAGATGTCAGCTGGACAACATCCACATGCAGAAAAGAAAACATGCCAATATATGATGCTTTCACAGTTTTATACATGATCACAGGGCAACATACATTGTTGTATAAAGCCTTCCTTTAATTTATTACGCAGTCAAATGGATAGGCGAATTGCATGCAGGAAAAGAATGATGATTTGCATGTTTCCTTAGCTCCATAAATGTCGTTAGCACCTTAACATGAAATAAATAAAGCTATTCATCCTGCATTCTACTTCTTTGTCCCATTAGTTGTGAGTACAAGCATCTTTCATCCAGGTTACTGTTTTTGGACAAGGTAAACAATGCACTTTGGTCATATAAGGATCATGTAACATGCAAATCCGAAGCATAAGAACCAAATCAAAGCCTGTGAAGTATAGGTCATCACTGCCTTAATCACTTGGGTATATTGCAACCCCAAGTTAAATCTTGAAGCAGAAGTCATTGAGCCCTTTTCTACTAACATGACAGTAGTGGGTTTAACACTGGGCTATGTGGAAATCTGTAAAAATTCCAGAATGACCCACTTGCTTTCAAATCCCTTACTAAGCACAGTATTACTTATAAGTATGCATAACTTCTGTAAAATATGCATTACCCACTTGAAATTGAATTCAACAGTTTTACACTTTCATGTAAGGATGTATGTAGAAAACTGAATTCATTACACTTCTGCTCCCCATCCTGATTTTTATCCACTGAAGTATGAATGTAATTGCTGTACAGTTTACCATTTCAGATCGCTTATAAAAAGATCATAGCTGGCTAAAAGTAATTAGTATACAACACCAGTTAACTCTTGGTTGTCCATGTGTTTTTGCAAAGTAAGATAGAAGCATATTCTAAGAGGCACATAACCACACAACTATTATTTTTTTTACATTAGGGAGAGGTGTAATGTGCCAAGCAGCCAGAAATGGGAATTATTAATCTGAGACTGGATTGCTAAAAAGTTCTAGGTATGACAGCAGACATCCTCGGTCATTCTGCTTTGCTATCCTTATCTAAAGTACATCCTCATCCAAATCAATGCCTTAGATACCAAGATACTGACTATATGGGAGTTCCACTGATTTAGGACTAGATGATGAGTTATGCAACATGGTATAGTAATAAATCTCTGTACCCATTCCTTGCATATAACAATCCTGCCCAAGGACTCAGTAGACCTTCTGGAGTCTGGCTGAATTTGCAATACAACTCCATCTGTCTGGTACTACATGTTCTGTAGGCATGGAGCCTTTCTGCCATACAAGAACTGCCATACAGGCAGAGCTGCATGGCCATGGTGTCATATTGCACAGCGGTACCACCTGCAAGGCAGATGGGAGAATGCATGCATAACAGAGAGCATTACCAACATGCATGCATTCTCAATGCTGAGAGACTGAGATGGGGATGCAGAACCTTAGCCCAGCAGAGACTAGCATCCATTCTTAAGTATCTCATCTGTGTGGGTGATCCCCACTGAAATTCACAGACGACTTGCACACATCCTTGCAGCACATGTATGCAGTCTGTAGTATTCTGTCCCAGTGGCGGCTGGTGACTTCAAATCACAGGGGGGCTGCAGGAGACGCTGAATGGGCGGGGTCAAAGGGAAGGGGTGTGGTCAACCATAAAGGGGAGGAGCTATGCACAAAACCACAAAAAAACTAACTTTAATTAAATACGCTGCCCTGGGTGGCAAACCATCATTATGAAAGTCCAATCAAGACAAAAATAAGTGTAGAAGAATAAAAATATTTCAATGCATTGGCTGCATGACAGCTTACTTAATATCTAGATGGAAACAAAAGGTTGTGAGGCATGAAAAAATAAATTACTTTTTAAATACATTACTGGAATGCCAGTCAAAATCAAGTATAAGAAAACCAGAAGCACTCAACTCAAACCACTTCTCCTTGCACTGCAGTTCTAATTATAATATATTCAGCTTTATTAAAGTACCAAGCAACATGCTGAAAGTAGAAATCTATGTGATGCCCCCACTTGTAAAAATGTTTCTTATCCAAAAAGACCTGCTGCCTGACAGTTTGTTTCATGGGAAAACATGATAAAAGTAAAAATGAAAAGCAAACAAGAAACAAGCTCAAGATACATTGCTTAAAGGATTACTGTACAGGTTATGGACCACACATGATTGGCATTCTGTTTAGTTTACGGGTAAAGCCTGTAGAGATGACTGGAAGTCTCCAACAAGTGTAATGAGCTTTTTAAAATAATGGAATCCTGTCCTTTAATACCCAAGGCTTATACATTATCTAGTCAAGTATTCTCTGCATGGCAACAACAGAAAGGCTTTCAATGTTGGCAATTCTTTAACAGTATGCTTATTAAAGCTTACTTGCATCTTACGATGTCAGACAAGCTTACCTTATGGTCATTAAAGCATTGCTACTTAAACACAGAGCAACAGGCACTTTGAGTAATAAGCATAAATCAACAGTACAAAAATATGACAGAAACCAGACCATTCTGCAAAATCAAGGACAGATGAAAAGCCACTGTAGTACTTATGCAGTGTGTCCTCCCCATCCAAGGTAGATACAACTACTCCTTGCCTTGCTTGGACACATCCAGAGTCACTACATGGGGAGTGGGGTGCAACAAGCATGTCACAATTTGAAATCTCTCTGGCTGACTGTGATGGCCCTGACACATTTGTCATACCTCTCAACTTCAAGAGCAAGAAATCTGGACAAAGCCATACACAGAAGTGGGACAAAGGCACAACAATAAGGACAATTTTTAAATATTGCTCTAATAAACTTAGAAAGATAATAGAATAGGTCTTGCATTAGTATGAATTTTCTGAAGGGTATAAAATCTGAAACTCAAATGTCTGTCATTTTCTAACTTCAGTCTTTAGTGATTTGTCACTAATTTGCCAAAACACACAATTTTATGAAAAATGGACCAAAAATGTGATGCAAAAATATAAAATAGACACACAATACAGCTTCTACCTGTCAAAGAAGGGACACTTTAATATTAGTACTGCTACCTTGAGCAGCTGACAAAATAAAAGAATCTACATGCATTTCAAGTAATCTATAACTTTGATTATTACAGTTATTTCTTAATTGTAAACCCTCCATGTTTTCTTCCAAAATTGCTATTTTGCGGAGGGATTATTAGGAGGAAGAGCAACATTTTGAGCCAAAAATTGGGGACAGTTGAGAGGTTGGCTATGCCTAATTCTATAAAGCAATTTATTTGCATGTACCTCTCAACCTGTTAATGCAGTAAATCTGAACAAGGCCAAATATATTGGGGGCACATATAAACAGTACTAAAATTGCTCTTGTATAAATTGAGACAGTTGATAGAACGGCTCTTACTTTAACATGCATTTTTATGAAGGTTATGAAGTCTGAAACTTATTATTTAGTGACTTCTGGCAAATCATTTAGGAATTAAAACTACAAATTTTATGAACAACAAACCAAAAATAAGAAGCAAAAATCTATTCATTCTTTGAAAATCTGGACAGTTGGGAGGTATAGTTCAGCTGGGCCTGTCTGAGTTTGCTGCCCTTCCCCCCACTGACAAAATAATGGTTGAACTGGAGCCTCTGCAGCCATTCCAATTAACCATTACTTGGCTATTTCACTCCATTTACCATAAACACTAATGTGCATACTGCTTTACTTCAATGATTGGACTTCATTTGAAAGTTTTATTTTGTATTTTACAGCACAAACATTAAGTCATCTGTTAAACAAAGCAATGCAGTCTCACAATGAAAACTTAGCATTAAAACTTCTCTGCCCTTGAAACTCACATTCATTGAAACAGCATTGAAACCCACATTCAAAGAAAATACATTTTGCCAGTGGCAGATAAAGATTAATTTTGGGCTGTTTTCAATCATAGGCCCCTTGCATATGAAACATACATGTGCTCTTTGATACACCTTCCTCATTGTACTAAAATTATATTCCATGTACAATACAGTACACTTGTTAGAGGGTGTTTTAAATTTGTTTTGAACATTTTTCCAGTAAGCAATGAAACAAAACATATGCACCCATAATGGCAAAACTGCCCAGTTGAGAACATTTATCATAAAAAGTCTACTCAGACTTCCACAGTCCACCATTATTAGTAAATATACACAATTCTACAGTCCACCATTATTAGTAAATATGCACAATTCCACAGTCCACCATTATTAGTAAATATGCACAATTCTACAGTCCACCATTATCAGTAAATATGCACAATTCTACAGTGCACCTTTATCAGTAAATATGCACAATTCTACAGTCCATATTCAGTGAATTCAGTTCTTGCCATAGCTGTCAACCTTAGCACAAAACCTGGACGAAGCCAATAATGGGGGAATACAGTCCCAAAAATAGGGACAAATTTAAAATATTCATCTTATAAACTTAGAAAATTGCTAGAAAAAAGGTTGTGCTACTATGTATTCTGAAGAACATGAAGTTTGAAATTCAAATGCGGTCAATTTTACTGCGGACAGAACAAAAACAATTTTCAGCAGAGACGCAGGGATTAATACTGCAGACACGTCTTTGTAAAATGGCAGGGCATCAGAGCAAATCCACACAAACACAGAGAGGAGATGCAGACTCCACAAAGAAGCCACCCCAACCAAGAATCAAACCAGAAAACCTATAGCTGTGAGGCAACAATACTACCACTGCACCATCAAATCTGCAAGGAATTAAACATTCAGAAACCTGAAGTCTGAAATTCAAATGCCTGTCAATTTTACTGCGGACAGAACAAAACAATTTTCAGCAGAGATGCAGGGATTAATACTGCAGACACGTCTTTGTAAAATGGCAGGGCACCAGAGCAAATCCACACAAATACAGGGAGGAGATGCAGACAGAAGCCACCCCAACCAAGAATCAAACCAGAAAACCTATAGTTGTGAGGTAACAATACTATCACTGCACCATCAATTATACAAGGAATTAAACATTCAGAAACCTGAAGTCTGAAATTCAAATGCCTGTCAATTTTACTGCGGACAGAACAAAACAATTTTCAGCAGAGACGAGGGATTAAAACTGCAGACACATCTTTGTAAAATGGCAGGGCACCAGAGCAAATCCACACAAACACAGGCAGGAGATGCAGACTCCAAACAGAAGCCACCCCAACCAAGAATCAAACCAGAAAACCTATAGCTGTGAGGCAACAATACTACCACCGCACCATCAATTATGCAAGGAATTAAACATTCAGAAATCTGAAGTCTGAAATTCAAATGCCTGTCAATTTTACTGCGGACAGAACAAAACCAATTTTCAGCAGGGATTAAAACTGCAGACACGTCTTTGTAAAATGGCAGGGCACCAGAGCAAATCCACACAAACACATGGAGGAGATGCAGACTCCACACAGAAGCCACCCCAACCAAGAATCAAACCAGAAAACCTATAGCTGTGAGGCAACAATACTACCACTGCACCATCAAATACGCAAGGAATTAAACATTCAGAAACCCTT
Source organism: Protopterus annectens (assembly GCF_019279795.1). Lineage (NCBI taxonomy): Eukaryota > Metazoa > Chordata > Ceratodontiformes > Protopteridae > Protopterus > Protopterus annectens. The sequence continues at coordinate 184,670,642 of NC_056734.1, forward strand.
AAGTCTGAAATTCAAATGCCTGTCAATTTTATTTAACATTTTTAATCAGGACAGTCTGACTTGGAACAAATAAACAATTTTCAGCAGAGGCCCAGGAAGAAATAATGCAGACATGTCTTTGTAACATGGGAGGGCACAAAAGCAAACCCACACAAACACAGGGAGAAGATACAGACCCCACAAAGAAGGAACCCCAGCCAAGAATCAAACCCAAGAACCTGCAGCTGTGAGGCAACAATGCTACTACTACACCATCAAATATCAAGCATTGCAACATTTACAAACCACAGATATTATGAGGAACAGATCATATCGAATATGAGGTAAAATCTGAAATTTTTTTACAAATGGTGGTGGGTAGGGAACTCAAGTCTTTAACACCTGCATACAGGGTTCAAGCCTGAGGCATTCCCTACCACACCACCATAAGCACCTGGGGCATTTTCACACACACACACACACACACACACACACACACACACACACACACACACACACACACACACACACACACACACTCCAGTAAAGCACAAGCACCATACACAAACTCCAGTAAAGCACAAGCACCATACACAAACTCCAGTAAAGCACAAGCACCATACACAAACTCCAGTAAAGCACAAGCACCATACACAAACTCCAGTAAAGCACAAGCACCATACACAAATAAAAAGAAAAAGCACAAACTCAAGCACCATACACAAATAAAAAGCACAAACTCAATAAAAATAAACATTGTAAATTAAAAGGCACCTTACCTGAATGAATACATCCAGAGTTAACGTCCGTACATACATCCTTCCCGCGCAATACTGAAGACCCGCGAGATCCCAATGCTCCTTCCCGACGAGATCCCTAAGGCTCTGTCCCGAGTCCCTGCTGCTCCTCTTGCAGTCCGGACGTGTCCCATAATCCTGGCGGGTCTGTGCACTGTAAAAGTGCACAGACGCTCCTTGTGTCCCCCTATGGGGACGGCCGGGCTGCCTTGAGCATGCGCATAGACCGATAAGTCGGGACTCGGTCTATGCGCGAAGTCCGCGAATTTTAAAAAAATATTTTTTTTTATTTTTCATTTTTTTTTCTTTCTTTTTTTATTTTTGAGGGGGCTGCAGTCCGGCAGCCCTATGCCACGAGCCGCCCCTGTTCTGTCCTCAACAGCTCCTCCCACAGCAGCAGAAGTTACACTTGTATGTGTAACTTGGTACTGTAGGCAGTCTGACTTCCCACCATGTGCTGGCTTCAGTACCAAGTCCCCTCTTCTAGGTCAATCTGCTGTTTTGCTGAAACACCCATAGACTTCTGTTTGCAACTCCACTGCCAAAACATGACAATGTTGAAACCCAAAGCAATGTATAACTCTGAAGAGTTTAAGTATTGCAAGCATAACTCCTCTTTAGGAAGCCGGGGTACAGCTCTGTAAGGTCATATTATCTTACACTGAATGAGGACTGGCAGAGCTCTTTGTTTTGGATTCAGGTAAGGGTAGCTGCTCCTTTTATCATGTTACCCCATGTCCAAGTACTTTGGGAATCACACAGCAGGTCAATAAGTACTGTTAATTGCTCATTTTAAGAGGTTACTTAAAGGGGATAGATTATATTATCTGAATATCCCAAACTTAAGCAAATATCTCTTGGGGAAAATAATTACTTAACAGATTAATATCTGACAGACTGATTAATGTAAATAAGTAGCTTACCACAGTAAAGTAGAATACAATCTAGGGTAAAAAACCTACAAAGTTCTTCAGAGGTTCATAGGAGGTTACTAGGCTATTGGCCCTACAGCCCTTATAAGCCTAATCATGTTATACCCTTGTTCCCTTACTGACCAAGTTGCATGGTCTATGTCTGCAGTGCGAGTCTACGATCAACACCGATGGCCCTTACCCAAGAGAGACATAGGTGCCGCCACCCCCCCATGTAAATATACGGTCTCCCATCCAGTTGTCTAAGTTACACTTAAATAGGGTTACCGAGGAGCTCTGTTTTACATGAATTGGGAGTTTGTTCCAGAGGAGTGGCAATCTCTGGGAGACATATCTGTCTCTCCAGCATGTCCTGTTAATATTGCAGGATAGATTAAGATCCCTAGAGCGAGTGAATGTTGTCCCATTCAACTTACGGATGTGCATTTCCATTAGGGCAGGGTCTGAGACTGCTCTGTAGGCCAGGCACAAGTCGCCTCTTAGCAGCCTATAAGACACAGAGTATAGTGACAAGGCCTAAGTCTGTCCATGTAGGTCATGTGTTGAAAGCCTTAAATTTTATTGGTAAGAAACCCCTGAGGTATCTCCCTCCAGCTGCTGCAGGTGTCTGGTGAGGTACATAGAGAAGGCAGCATTGAATTCTATTAGTGGTCTGATGAGTGATGATTACAGGGCAGTTATAACATCCTTAGCGCTAGATGCAATGCCCTTACTTATGAGATCTGCACCATAGAAGGCCTTCCTTACCATTTTTTTAAATTTCTCCAAGTCTTTTGGGTTTCTAATACCATGACGGGAATGGACCCCATTCCTAATTCAAAGTACGATTAAAGTTTGTGAAATTAGTATTATTTCAGTCTTTGATGTCAGCCAGAAGTGCTCTTCGCAGCACCTGCAATGTACCCAGTAATGACTCCTCCTGCAATTTGTATGGAGTTACATGTACTGGCTGTTGTTGTTTGTCTTTTGGCTTTTCCCGGTTAGAACTCCGGTCCGCTAATGATTGGCAGTTGATTTTTACGTACCGGCTTGCCAGGCCTGACACATAACCTTCAACGAGGGTACGCCCATTCACTGGTAACATACCTTAATACAATTGCAGAGTTTTTTTATAAAACCCACTGCTCCTCCTACTATTGGAACTCTCTGGGTATCTTTCTTCCACATTTCTCTCATTTCTGCCTGCAAATCCTGATATTTTATGACTGTGCAAGTTTTGTCTTCTTTTCATGGACCACTATATCCAGTTTTCTAGCAACTATCTTTTGAACTGTTGGTAATGGGTAATCCCATGTGATGTAAACTTCATCATTTTCTATGATGTTTTGTGGCTCACATTTCCAGTGTTTTTCAGCCACTTCAGTACTATTATGTTTGCACAATCCCCAGTGCAACAGTCTAGCCACATTGTTATGCCTTTCAGTATACAGTCCTTCTGCCATTAGTATGTTACAACCAGAAATAAAATGTGCAACGGTTTCCAACTCTGTTTTACAAAACCTACATTTGCCTGTTTCTCCCACATATTCAATGGACTTTGTAAACCAATGTGTACATAAGCCCACTATCTTGGGTTGCCAACTGTGCACTGTGAACACGGTTATGAAAGTTAAGGTTGCTATCAACCTGTGTTCCCAAATCTCTCACCACAGGGTTTGAGCTAAGGGGGGTACTGTTAATATTGAAATTTGCAGGGACTTCCTCTTTGCTGAAAGGGGATGATAATGCATTTTTTTTTGCATTTAGTTTAAGTCCATGGCTTTGGCACCAGTCATTTGTCTGTGTAAGGCCTTTTTGTAGTATGTCAACATCACTGGGAGACTCAATGATTGCACCCAGTTTGCAGTCATCAGTGAACTTAAAGACACAGGCTATCCATCTTTACCTGGACTTCTGAGAAACAGAATCAAAACAGTAGAGGGCCCAGCAGATCCTTGAGGTACACCACTGGTAGCTGGTCTGCTAGCAGAGGTTGAATCTCCAACTTCACCACTGGTAGCTGGTCTGCTGGCAGAGGATGAATCCCCAACTTTGACTGTATGCGTTCTGTCAGTGAGCCAGTTGGCTACCCGTCTAGAGACATAGGGTTAATTCCCAGCTGGGCGAGTTTCTCCATGATGACTGAATGGGGGATTATGTCAAAAGCCTTGGCTAAGTCAAGATAAGCTGTATGTACTGTTTTGCCTTCATCCAGGGCTTTGGTGACATTCTCAAAGAAGTCCACCTGGTTTAGCATGCATGATCTACCCTTAATGAAGTCAAACTGGGTCGGGTCAAGAGTTTGAAGGTCACCTATGTCTTTGTTGATAAAGTACATGATGATTTGCAATCTGATTGTTTGTTTGACTTTTTGACTTTTTCACTCTCTGTAATTTTATAACTTTGGAAATGTCTGTATTTTGTATAATGATGGAGCTTTTCTCCCCGGGCCTCCGCTGAAAAAGGACATTGTATCCAGTCTGATTTTTTCCCGGTTAACAAATGTAAAATAAAATAAAATAAAATAAAATAATTTGCTCCATAGCCTTACAGATAAGTCCAGTTAGACTTATGGGTCTGTAGTTTTCTGGGTCGGTTGATGGACCCGCTTTGTGCAAGAGAATTACTGTTGCTGTTTTCCACTCTGCTGGTATAAAGCCAGCACTTCAACTGTGGTTGAAGAGAATGCCAAGTTGTTCCACTAGATCCCATTTTAGACTATTTAGTAGGTAGCCTGGGATGTTATCCAGTCCTATAGAGGCTTTGTTTTTAGCCATAGAGAGTGTGGTTATGACCTTCTCTTTGGAGATGCTAGTTAGAGGATTGCTGACAGGTATGCCTTAGGGTATATGTCTGGTGGGGACAGAGATATGAAGTTTGCACCATATCTGTCTGCTAGCAGGTTGGTGATGTCCTCAGGGTCAGTATGAGTAGTACCATCTGCAACTAGTTCAGCACAAAGGTGGGCCTTCCCTTTTAGATTTCTGATGTAGCTAAAAAATGCTTTGTGATTATCCTTAGCTAGGGATGCTAGTTTAGCTGTGAAATTGGCTTTAGAGGACTTTACAAGATACCTAATTTGCTTGTTCAAGCTGTGGAGGCTGTCCTTCTTCTGCTGAGTCAGTTCCCCCTTGTTCTTAAGACATTAGTTTCTTATTATTGTTGTACAAGTTATTTATGATTGATGACCACCTTGGCTTGTTTTTTTTTTTTTGTGAGGACCTTGTTTTGATCCGTTCAAGTACAGCCGAGTATATACATTTGTGTAAGTGTTTATACTGGGTATTTGTGTACACCTCTATACAGGAGTCATTGCTGACAGTAGTATCAGAGGTTTGTAACTATTTATGCCATTGCTTAGGAGGCTATAGTTTGCTTTGAAGAAATTTTTTATCCTTTTTGATCTTGAGGGGGGATCAGGTATGATCATTACTTCGAACAAGACTGATTTATGATCAGACCTTACCAGGGAGGACAATAGGGGGGTAGTGCAAAGATCCCTTAAGTTGGTGAGTACTAAATCTAGGACATTTGAGCCCCATGTGGGGGGTGGAGACTATCTGTTCCCAAAGCATTTGTATTAACAAAGTCCAGCAACCTTAGGGCAAGCATGTTTGTGCTCATACACGACTCCCAATCGATGGAAAAATAGTTGAAATCACCCATGACCAATGTGTTTGGCTGTATACTGAGTGACTCAAGTAGGTCCAGGCAGGCCGAGTGGTTCTCATATTTCTTGGTGGGGGACCTAGAGCTAACAATGACATGGAAGGGGGTTTTACCTACAGTTAGTTAGACTTGGAGTAGCTCTAGGGAGTCAATGTTTCACCAGTCTAGAGGGATATTGGTCTTTGATGAAGATGGATACACCTCTGCCTTTGATTCTTTCATGCTTGTTTTGAGGTCTGAATGTGTGGAAGGCATTGTAACCTTGCATGGCAAGGATGCTCTCTGCAAACTTGAACCACGTCTCTGTGGCAACACAGACACTGGCATCTTCCAAGGTAAGGAGTGATTCCAGTGAATGCAGTTTACAATTTACACTCCAGGAATTCTGTTATGACATTGCCTAACAAAGGCACTATAGGGGAGGCAAGTACCTTTGCCAGTAACCAAAAGCCAAGAGGCGACAGGTGAAGACCATCTCTGACAAAGCAGTGTGGTCTGTCAACTATATCTTCCCAAGCTGACAGATACTGGATCCCCCTGGTTTGACACCAGAAGCTAAGCCAATTGTTGATGTCAATCATTTTTGTTTACATTGAGGCATCATCCTGGGTGAAGGTAGGATGCTGCTTAGGGCTACGGACATACCTGCCTGGAATATGGTCTGAGAGCTCAGTCATGCCTCTCTTCATATAGACCAGTGAGGTACATCTCATACCATTCACTCCAACATGGACTATGACAGAGCCTTAATGGTACTTGCTGAGAGACCTGAGTGCATGCATGATCTGACAGCTCCTGGCACTTGATAGACAGCTCATCATGACCATCTCCTTCTCCAGCTAGTTAAGGGGGATATCTGTGTGTCTCACTATGGAGTCACCTATGACCATGACATTTGGTTTTGAGGTGTTTTGCCTTAGGGGCTTGCGCTTGGGAGGTCTCTGATCTATAGGTAGGCTTCTAGTGAATACCTTTGCATATGTGGATTTATGTGTTGTGAGCTTGTTATGTGCAAGAGGTGAAGTGTGTGTGCTGACAACCTGTTTGATATCTGATTTGTTGTTGTATGAGAGAAATGATTCTAAATTCATAGGATAGCAACATCTCTCACATGCTGTATATGTTTTAGGAGTAACTGGTTGTCAGTATGCATGAGGCAATTGCTACACTGCCTCAGGATGTCCATATAAATCAGGCTGGCTGGAGAAATGGTGGGAATCTGTCCGTCCATTATGGCAGGTATATACTGTACTAACTAGTGGGGAGTGGGCTTGATGGACCAGGTTTTGCTGTAAGAATAACAAAAAGTGTCTAACCCATGGAGGGCTATGGGTAGAAAACTCATCAATGCTGCACAATGCACAACTGAGTTGCTCTCAGGGCAGTAGTGCAATCTCTGAGCAGCTCCGGTAAACTGAGTGCAAATCCTTGCAAACACGAAACTTAAATGCAAACAAAGTTAAACAATTTTAAACACAGTAACCAAAGGGAAAGGACAAGACTGAGCCTTATTCCAGCAATCCCAAACTCAGATGGGTCCTTGGCTGCACACTTCTGACACAAGGGTGCAGCAGGGCCTTCTTAATGTAAGATGGCTGGTTTTAGTGCTGAAATGATACAAACAGTCTCGATTCAGCAAGCCTGAATCTAGCCTATGCTATAAAATACAGAAGTACTAGAAATTCAACATGCAGAAAATCATAGTCACAACAGAAAAAAAATTTAAATAAAGCAGAGCGCAATTCAGTAGAATACTCTCACAAGGGTGTAGACCACAAACCAATAAAGATACTTAGAATAACAGGCACAATAAGCCTTCACCAGCTGTTCCCAGCTTAGAATGGTGTAGACTACACTCTCCTGCCACAACAGTCTAGAACACAAACCTATGTAATGTAAAATAACTGGTTTGGAGCCCACGTGCTTAAACCAGAGCTAAGACAATTTCAGAATAACAGACGCAATAAGCCTTCAACTAGCAATTCCCAGGTTAGTATGGCATACGCTATCCTCTCCTGCCAAAGAGTTTAGATCACAAATCTTCCTAAAATAACTGGTTAGGAACCCATGTGCTTAAACTAGAACAAAGAGACTTAGAACAACAGGCACAATAAGCCTGCAGTCAACAATTCCCAACTCAGAAGGATGTAAGCAACTTCTCCTGCCACAAGAGTGTAAACTACAAACCTTCTTAATGTAAAACAACTGGCCTGAAAACCAAAGTGCTTAAACCAAAACTAAGAGACTTAGAATAACAGTTACAATTTAATCAGGCTATTAAAAGCAGGATAAATGCAACTGAACACTTTTTAAGCACTAGCAGTAAAAGCAAACTAAAGTAATAAAGTAAGAAGAAACACAAATACAGTAAAAGTAGCTGAATAAAGCACATTTTAAGTTAAATGGGACAGGAAAAAACAGAAGATAATTCAAGGTTAATGAACTAAGGGGGTGGGCCTTCCCAATTGATCTCTCCATACTCAGTAGAATGAGCTAATGAGAGAGGACTGGGAGGAGTGTCTAAAAGCAGATTTACAGTAGGGTGGGCAACTCAAAAGCCAACAAGTTTAAGAATACAACAGTTGGATGGGAAAAAAATGCAGACAGAGATCACCAATATTCAGGCAGAGTACAGCAAGCAAGCCAAACAAGCACTCCAGCTAAATAGAAATGCCTCCAAATATTTCTAGCTAAATGAGGAATGCTATTTCTCAGCTCCTCCCACTAATTAGCTGATGTTATTCACTGTTTGCAAAGGAATTGTTTGCTAACTTCTCTAACTGACCCTAGCCAAGATGTCTTAAAACTCCAGCAGAACAGAAAACTTAAAACAAATGTAATAGAAAAAAAAAGTTAAAAAAATAGAAGTAACCAATAGAGTAATAGTGCAAGATTTTGATTTTTAATATTACCTTTACTAAATTTGTAACTTATGAAGAACTAGGAACATTTGGCTCCTAGACTAAAAATTGCCTTTACAAAAATAAACAAATAAATACATTGCAGGACACCAAAAATGCATAGTATTAACTTATTGCTGTGGTGTTTGTGAAATTATAAAAAGCAGCATCTCTTACACGCTGCAGTAAAAAAAAAATGCACACACATGCATATGTATATCTATCTAGACCTACTTATATATAGATACAGCTAGATATCAGATATCTACATTAATATACAGAACATGAAGCTGCAAATATGCCACACATGTACTTTATTAATAAAATGCAGTTAGCACTTTTGCCTTACACTAAAAGCAGCATAGAATCTGGCAGATCATCAAATTAATTACGTTGCATTATGAGCTTCCTAAAACAAATCATGGTCAACATAAACTGTGTTGGTTGACGATATCCTTATTTAAGCTGCCCAGCACTCCTCTAACAAACCACCACTCACGCAAATTGTTACTCACATCTGCACCTTCGCATACCTCTACTGCGACTCACACAGACTGCATATCCCTTACCTGTAAGGTCAAACAGGCCTGCAGAGAAATGAAAACTCATTATTGGTGCTGATACTGCAAGCAACAGACTGGATAAGGAAAGGGTAATAAACATCCCATCTGCTGGTAGGATTAGTGACATTACAAGTGGCCTCAGAACTCTTCATCAATCTTGAGATGAATACAACTTTATGCTTGCTCATTAAAAAGGAGATAAATGACTGTACATGCTCCATCTTAATGAAGATGCAGAGAGACACATCTGAGCTGCCCACTTAGTTAACCAATCAAATAAAGTAAGTGACACCAAGCAGTGTTCTACCCTCACTAAGAATGATATCCAAGATCAAAGATAAAATAATTGGATATCTATCAGGTGCGACTCTGATAGGATCCAGTGCATCTCTGCCTGGGATCAAATAGTGACATGTCTTCCCATCACATTGATTTGGCTTGCCAGCTAAAACTTTTCTTCTGGCTCAGAGCATTTTTAGGAAGTGTTCATCTCATGGACATACACGCTTAGAAAATTCCATTCAATCTACTTCAAGGAAACTATCCTCAATGCTAAGAGTTTAAACAGCAAAACTGCTGAGCTTCAGATTTTCCTTGCACTCAAAAACATACATATTTGCTTACTTCCTAAAATCTGGTTCCTTAACAGAACTTCATTGCAGGAGTACAGTCTATTCATGTCTAACAGACAATTGTGGAGGTGAGTTTATATTTATTACAAATCCTGACCATCTCATATCAAATCTTGCTAGACTCATGCATGGAAGTTGTTGAGGTCCTTGTAACTTCTCAATAAAGTCATGTACCACATCATTACCATTTACTGGTCCCATTCTTTGCCACCCACAGAGCAAATACATTATCTACGTCAGTTTAAAAAGCTCTCCATTAAACCAAAGACACTTATTATGGGAGACTTTACCCATCCATTAACAGGCAAACATGTGCTTCTTGCAACACGCACACCTAGAGATTTCTTAGTTTTGTTACTGCTAACCAACTCCCTTGCTCAAACCACCCCCCCAATGCTTCTTGATCTAATCCTTACAAACAGCACTCCTCCTTGTGCTACCCTTCATCTTATTATTTCCTTGATTAAATTTGACCTCCTGTCTACCATAGTCACTCTTAAAACAAGCTAGTCAGACATTTTGTTTTTAGAATTTCTCCAAAAGTATCTACCTACTACTTGCCAACATTATTGATAAATGTAAAAGACACAACACCTCTTAAAAACTCAACACTTGTTGCTACAGCCATACTCTTTAGAAATATTTTCCCTTAGGGAAGCGATATCTCTTCACCTCACACGCACTCTCTTTACCCTTACCATTAGTTACCTTCTCTCCCTCCTATATCTCTTGTACCCTCTTAGTCTATCCAACACATATTTACTCTAAAACCAACTACTTTTCCTTTTCTCCCCACTACTCCTATAACCTATGTGCCACTAGTCTTTAACATACTCAAAGCTTCTACATCACTATATCAGGATGTCTAGCAACTCATTAAGCTAACGATTCTAACAAGATAGCTGAAATATATTTACTAAACATCTGATAAAGTGCATCTACTCTATTTCTGTATTTATCAATTGTACTGAATTGTTTTGCATCAAGCTTATCCTGCCTGTTCTGTATATCTAATTGTACAACTTAGAAATCAGTTTATCGTTTGTATGTTTTATAATCTAATCATGTTTTTGTGGAGTTTTCCTCCTTGGGCCTCCACTGAAAATGGGCTCTGCTTGGCCCAGTGGACTATCCTGTAAACAAAAGCCAATAAATAAATATTTGTATTGAAGCAGCTGTTCCCATCCATTACCAGCACTGTGGAAAATTCAAAAGTAAAACTCTGTTGTGGAATTTCCACATCAATACACTTCATAATAAAATGAATACATCTCTATCTATTTTGTAAGAATTCACAACTTTCCCAGTATAGAAAAAATCTAAAATTGGCATGCAAATCCTTAAAAATGCACTCTTAGAGTGCGATGCTAGATATAAACTTTGAGTTGCCATGTTAAACAGAGCAACTCTTTATCAACCATCAATACCAATATAGATGACTTCATCGAAATCTGTAAATTTATACTGGGAGTTAGTGGGAATGGTCTCTTAACTAGGTGCAACTAGCATTATTACTACTTGGATAAACTTCTTGTTGGTGTTCTGGATATAAGTTTTGCACTAACCAGTGAACTCTATAAAAACACCAACTGTGAAATATGCAAAACTATAATGAATGAACCATTACATAAACAGACATATAAATGAGTTCAACTAAAGCTTTGTTGCAAACAAAAAATAAAGTACTTGGGAAAAGATCTTTCTTTTCTCAGTCTAGCTTACAGTTTAAATTAATATTTGAGTATTGAACAGGGGCCAAATACACGAATGTTGAAAGAACCCAAGCACCATTTTATTTTTTTTTCCATTTGTATCATGTTATATTTAAATACAGCTTTGTATTTATAAAACTGTTTGTGTATTGGTGCATTCTTTCTATGTGTCTTAACTATGGTCTTTTTATCATGTAAGTTGTTATATAAAGTATTTAATGACAGCATACCTAATGCACTGCAGCCAGTCCTTAGATATGCATACCATTTGTGAGTGACTAATATTGTGTGTATGTGTGTGTGTGTGCCTGCATCCTGCAATGGATTTGTGCCATGCTAAGGATTTGTTCCTACCCTAGCATCCACCACATACTTGGGGTAGGTTCTCTTAGAAATAAAAAAAAAAAAAGTTTCTGAAACTGGTTTGTAAAATAAATGCAGGAGTTTATTAGCAACATAAGGGAATTAGGTATTGCTATTGTATGATATCTATCTGTGTGGGTTGTCCACCATAGATATAATTTTAGTTAAATCAACCAGATGTGCAAGACTGATGGTCCCCAGGGTAGGGGGATATTCTCTTAACCCAGAGATTGTGCGATCTCAGAGTTAGTATATGTATCTATCAGGGAGTATGCGCCCAGTACCCCTGCAAAAAGCCCTTTATTTAATTTTGCATGTTCCAAGGATTAGCCTTGAAGCATGAGCATTAGCATATCAACGTGCTTTTGTTAAGCACGTTGACATCTGCATTTATCGACTTGTAATAATAGACCCATATATATTCTAAATAAAGTAAAACCTAAAAACAATCAAATTTTACTAGTTTCTTTAGTGAGGTAAACATATATACAATGAGATGATGCTTTTAATGATCTAACCCCTATATGTTTAGGTACTGTCAGTCCATTTCCAAAAAGTAGCATCATGATCCAGAATGTTATTTTACATGGATCTTTTTGGGTCCCATCTCTTTTACCAGACAGATAGAATAAATTATTTTTTTAATTTGTCATTTCTTGTTCTTTTCCCTTGTCACACGTCTCTGTTACTAGGCAGAAAGAAGACAGCACATGATATTCAGCAACAGTCACTATAAGGTGGCATGCTTTTCCTTGAAATAGTTGTTGCTCATGTCAGAATAGGCTGTTCTGTACAACAGATTCAGTTGTATTTTCATGGGTGTCTAGTATTAACCTGTTTCAAAATTTCAAATTTTTTTTAGTTTAGAAAGACATAAAAACACCCATTTTAATCAGGCAAACATTACATGAATTATTACACATCTATCAGACATCTAACATCTCTCCTCAAACTTGTTTACATATCAAATCAATGTTCACTTTCAAGTAAGTAAATATGATTTTATGTTTACTGCTTATAATGAGTGTTTTATATTTTTAAGGTACATGTATAAGTGTTTTGTAGTCATATGATTGATCAAATGTAAGTTCTAAACTATAAAATGACTGTTTGGAATAATGTTTTTTATTCTGAACTCGGCACATAAAAAATCAACTGCCAATCATTAGCGGACCGGAGTTCCGCTGTGGCAAGCCCTAACCGGGAAAAGTTGAAAGACACAACATTCTGAAGTAGTCTTGGTCATTTATGTATGAAAGCTCTAAATAAATATGAATTAGTTTCCTTAGTCTTTGCAGTGGATGTTTTTTAATATTTTAGTTTTTTGCATTTAGTTAGGAATATCAAATGTTTTTTTTCTTTTTAGTTAGTTTGGATTTTCTGACAAGGAAAATGATGAAGGAAACACAATTGAGAGTCCGGTGTAACTATCTGGATTAACTTTATATTCTGTCCCTGCTGATTTAAACCTTGCATTTAATAATATTCTGTCCACCAGACATTACCCCTGAACATGTTCTAAAGGCCCTCTCAGAAGTGAAACAGAGTAGTTCAGTGGTTTTGAAAATGTACTAGGGTGCTTCCTTGCCAGGATGAAGCCAGTACGGAGCACCATCTTACCAACCACTTCTACAATATTTTCAATGTCTAATTCTTATCAGGCTTTACCCCAGAGGCTTGAAAATGGTGGTGTTCATTCCCTACACCACTGATCCTGGCAACTATAGACCCATAAGCCTTACACATCTTATCTGCAAGACAATGGAATACATGATTATGGACCTCAAACATGCACATTGGCAGCTTAAATTCCCTTCATTCAAATCAGTTCAGGTTTGTCAGGGGTTGTTCCACTCTGTTTAACTTGCTCAATGTCTTTGAAAAAGTCACTGACATGCTGGATTAGGGAAAGTTGGTATACAAGGCTTACCTTAGCCTAGCCCAAGTGAATGACACCATTCCTCACTCTAGCATCAAAGATAAACATACTAAACTTAATGTAACCTTAATACTAACTCAGCACCAAAAATAAACTTGTTAGATTAAATGAAAACCCTAGTGTTGCCTGACTGAACCTGGTTCACATACAAAACCCAGTAAATCAATATTGGTTGCACGCGCTCCTCAAATATTTTTATTACCAGTGGAGTATCCCAGAGTATGGTACTGGGGCTGCTTTTGCTTGGTACTTAATTCTCTAGCATCCAAGTTGATGTCAAAAGCTTTTGGCTACGTTTGCTGATGATGGAAAACTTGGAGCAATAACATGTCCAAACAATGGTGCCACAGCTTTTGTCTTAAACCAAAAAAGGATACATCCTTGTTCCTAACTCTTTAACAACACAGCTTAAAACATACACATTTGTCAGAGACCTGGTTACATTTGTTAGTGATCAGTTTTCCTTTAACCATCATGTAGCCGCAGTTGTTGGGAAACTCTTCTATTTGGCCCAACTAATTACTAAGGGTACTGTTTCCTGGTCCAAGGATGAAATCATATCTCTCTAGCTTTCCCTTATTAGGCTGATAACAGAACATAGTCCTCCCTTTGGCATATACCTGTTCATACCAATACCCCAGCTTGAAAGACTCCAACATTTCCTCACATAGAAAATCAGGTAGCCAAGTTATATTACCTATGCCACCTGTCTTAGAGTTGCATCTTTTTCTCCTACTGAGTATTTATCAAAGTATGTACACTGGAATTACAGAAAACTATAGATATGCAATGAAGATATTTGAGAGACACACTGTATTCTCAAATCTTAAAATACAATAGTAGTCTGGATGTAGCTGAAATTAAAGTTTATAGCTTATATATGTATGCATGTATAATAACTACAAACTTACTTACTGGCCTTAAAATATTTTTGCAGCAAAGTAAAGTTCATACATCACTATTTCATGACTTGAATGTGTATGCAGTAAAATTAGTTGCCTAGGTCATGGCTGAAAATTTTCTTTTGACAACCCCACTTACTTAAGTTAAGAATATATATAAATAAAAATTACAATGAACTACTTTTTATAGTACAACCAAAGTAACTAGTATGACTATCTTCAAGGCATGATCATGTAAAAGATTTCATGCAAGTTATTTTCAGTACAAAATTCACATAAGAGATACTGACTGTGGAAAATTTAAATTTTGAATGGCAATTAAATTAATAGCTCAGTTTGGCAATTATGTCCAGCAAATGCTTGCTTGGTATCCTGTGCTTGTAATGTATCATGTGTATGTGGGGTCACTTATATTAACATAACTAAATGTTGCAAAAACGAATGTATTCAGGAATAATCTGATGGCAGTAATACCAAAGTAGACCCATTGTTAGATATTTAACTAACTGTCATCTGGCAATCTGTCTAAATATGACACAGGTTATATTGCCAGACCATACAAAAATACAAGAGATAAGAGAAAAAAGATTTTGAAGTGAACTAAAATATTACTGAGAATATTAAAATGCATGTAAAAATGCTAGAGAAATTAATCAATAAGTACTTCCTGTAAACGTCCTTTCCTCCTTGTCCATTTTTCAACAACCCATATACAAATATCTGTTAACTTATAACATTGCAACTTTGTGATACTTATTTTACATGCCTATATATATATATATATATATATATATATATATATATCATACATATATATATATATATATATATATTATATATTTACATTTACTATTTTACTGACATCAATATAAAATTATTTGCCTTTGGGATAAAAAAAAAATACTTCTGGAATGATTCAGTAAACCCAAGATTGTAGCAACTATTCTGAAAGGCCTTCAGGAAGCTTTTCTGTTTTCAGCCCATGCTGACATTTTCCACTCCTCAAACATGTATCAGAATTATTTTTTAAGGGCGTTATTCACTGACTTCTAACAGAGAGCTTATTCCTGAACCTTGAAAGGTATTGCATAATGTAGCCATCAGTTCCCTTCTTTTACTGATATTTATTTTCTGAATTAGGTTCCCAAATCTGGCCTTACTTCCCCAGAGGTGCATTCAAAGCACATTGCCTTATAGATAGAGGTCACCAACAAGTAACCAGACCTCTGAAAGACGTTCAGAACAGTTAACCTTTTCCAATTATATGATCTTTCAAGAAAGGAATTATTGTTCATTTTCTAATTATTGTGTTATATGGCTTGTTCAAAGGTCTTCATAATGTAACATCATGTTTAATAAAGGGTGAGATCAGATATATATATATATATATATATACATGCATATATACACAGAGCGAGAGAGAGTACAATTCAGTCTATAAACAGAGTAGATATGTCCTTTAAAATCAGATGCGCTATTGTCTATGCTTTCTAGACTTTTGGTAGATACAAACACTGGTCAAAGTGTAAACTGTTGTCTACCACTGCCCTCAGATCTTTCATGATCATATATGTTTATGATTAGACCACATATCGGTAATCATAGCTCATATACTTTTTTTCTAAAATGCAGAACATCAATATCTGTGCAGTAACCGAGACCTGGTTCAAGACTCCAGAAAGCACCCCTGCAATACCAGGCTACAACTCTTACCACACTTTTCGGCCACCAAACCAAGACCGAAATACTAAAAGTGGAGGAGTGTCCATATTCACCAAGGATATTCACACCTCCAAGCTAGTTGTCCAGCACAATGCATCTGAAATTCTCCAGGTACAACTAACACTAGGTAAAACTGCAATCCAAATTGTGGCTTGCTACAGATCCCCCACCATGCCCCAAGATTCTCACTACACCTTTCTAAACATGCTAGAAAATATTAAGATACAACCAAACACCCTAATACTATGTGATTTCAACTACCCTGCCATTAACTGGGAAAACTACTCAGGTACCAACACCTTTTCCCAACGGTTCTTGGAATTCATAAATTCCAATGCCCTGGATCAACTAATCCATTGTCCCACCAGGGGCTCCAATATCCTAGACCCGGTCATTACCAACATGGGAGATAGATGCTCCACACCAGTGGTCACCCTCTCATTGGTTAGGTCTGACCATAAGCAAATCACCCTTGACATCCACATCCCACCCCCACCCCCCAGTAAGGAAACCTCTGTAAAAATCTTCTTCAAAGCCAACTTCATGCTACTTAAGTCAGAAGTGACAAACTTCATGGCACCCATGCAGAAGGGAGCTGAAAGTTCGACTGCTGAATCCTACACTAAGGCACTGTATGAGCACATCCACTCATGCATGAATCGTGCCATCCCAAATAGAACCAAGTCGCTCTCCTCCAAATAAAGAAAGACAGTCTGGTGGTCCCCTGCAATAAACAAACTATACAACACAAGGAAGAAAGTGCTGCAGAAAGAGGAAAATGCCAAGATGCAAAAAACTCCCTTACCAGCCTCAGTAAGAAGCTGAGATCCCTCATAAAATCCTCCAAAGCTAGTTACGAAAATAAAATTGCCAAAGATTCCAAAGACAACCACAAGGCATTCTATAGTTATGTCAAGAATCTAAATGGCAATGCTCAGATCTGCTCTGAGCTACAACACAATGGCATTAAATATACTGATCCCAAGGATATTGCCAATATCCTGGCAGATCGATTTAGTGTCAACTTTACCCCCATCTCACCCCCTAAAGGGCCCATCTCAATGCCAAAAGATTGCCAACTTCCGGTAATCACGGCCACACAGGTAGAAACCGCACTCTCTAAAGCTAAGAATACAGCATCTATGGGACCAGATGACATCCCAGGCTGTGTACTACATGAAGTACAAAATGAACTGACCCCTCACCTAAGTGTCATGTTTAATCATAGCCTCACCTCAGGCTTTGTGCCCACTGAGTGGTGCACAGCTATAGTTATCCCACTCCACAAGGGGGGATCCACCTTGGATCCCAGGAACTACCGTCCCATCAGTCTGACGAGCCTGATCTGCAAGGGCATGGAACTCATTATCATGGAACTTATAAACAAAGACATTGGCAACCTTCAAACACTAGAGCCCACCCAGTTTGGGTTCATGAAGGGCCGATCTTGTCTCCTGAACCTGACTGACTTCTTCGAATCAGTCTCCAGAGCTGTAGATGAGGGTAAGGTGGTCCACACAGCCTATCTGGACCTCGCCAAGGCCTTTGACACCATCCCCCACTCTGGAATCATAGATAAACTTACTAAGCTGGGCTTAAATCCCTTTGTCACTCGATGGGTTGCCAACTGGCTTACTGACAGAACCCAGACTGTAAAAGTACCTGACTCCAAATCCAGCTCCAGACAAGTGACAAGTGGAGTATCTCAGGGTTCAGTCCTGGGACCGCTCTTGTTTGGCATCTACTTCTCTGAAGTACAGGCCAACACTAAGGGACTCTGGCTAACAAAGTTTGCAGATGACTGCAAACTGGGAGCCATTATCGCATCCTCAAATGATGTGGATATTCTACAAAAGGGCCTTACAGAAACAGATGCTTGGTGCCAGAGCCATGGGCTCAAGCTTAATGCCAAGAAATGTATAGTTATTCCCTTTGGGAAAAACCATATACCCATTAATTACCACAAAGGTGGCAGTACACTAAACACTGAAAGTGTGATGAGAGATTTAGGGATACAGGTGGACAGTGGTCTCACCTTCGATAACCACATCACCACAACAGTTAAGAAATCCTTCTATGTGGCACACCTCATCACTTAGGGCTTTTCTTCAAGAAAAAAGGTCATTGTCCCACTGTACTCATCCCTCATTAGACCCATTATAGAGTACAATGCCACATTTGGTATGTACCTCACAAGGCATCTGCAACAGCTGGAAAGGCCGCAGAAATACCTCACTAAACGAATCACAGGCCTAAAGCAGATGACCTATGCTGACCATCTAAAAACACTCCAGCTATACTCTGTGGCATATCGTCTACTCAGAGACAATCTCTGCTTAGCATACAAGGCCATGTCAAACCCTGAGCTGTTGGACATGCTCCACTTAAAGAAATCCCAATCCCTCAGAGCCACACGCTCCAGGGATCTAAACCTTGTCATCACAATGAACAAAGCATGCTGGAGGGATAGGTTCCTGACCCAAAGACTCCACATACTCTGGAATAGACTGCCCATACATGTCAAGCACAGCGCTTCCTTGACCCTCTTCAAAAGGAAACTTGACGATTGGACGGGAGATAGGAAATTTACCCCGGGGATCGCATCAGTCGTCCTGCTAGACAGGGGTCCAGGGAAGTAAATATTGTGGGAGAAAATATCCGGGGAATTGTTTGGCTAGGGCCGATAGCCTAATCCCAACCTATGAACCTATAAGGATAGTACACTTACATACATTAAAATGTGATGTCATCAGTAATGTAGCAGTTATGTATTTTTTTTAATTTACTTTTTCATTTTGTATACCATCATAGAGAACATTGTCCTCTACTACTGTAGTAATTATGTTACCCAATATCCAATCTGAGATCGTCATCGCTCTTTGTTATCTAGAGCTCAGTTATCACATTTACATCTGTAGAGAACAGATCAAAAAGAAATAGCCCCAAGACATATCCACGTGGAGCACCATGCTAACCCCAATCAGGATTGACAGGTGACAACTGTGTGATGTTGCTTAATTTATTAACTGGTGTTTTGTCCAATAAATGTTTTAGGATTATCATTTAATGCATTTAATTTGCCAATTATTTCTTTTTGCTAGACAATGTTGAATGCGTAGAGTGAATATAAGGAAATGAAACTGTCAAAAATCTTTTCTCTCTTCAAAGAACACCACAAAATTCAAAAACAATTATTTTCCTCAGTGTTATATATCTAACACAAGTTGACCCTCTATTTCATTTTGGATGAATTCCATTATGAGTACCTTTATAACTTTACAGACAGTAGTACTGCTGAGGCCATTTGTGAGGCTGATGAGTATAAAATTGATAATAACCACCACTATCCAAAGCACTACAATTATTTTATTTCCCTGGCACCTTAGCTACTACCTTCTAGGGAGGAAAACAAACAAAGACAAGCACACGTAATACACAGTAATACCAACTGAACAGTTAATTTTAAACAATAACAATTTTCCAATTATACTGTTGATTAAGACCAAAAGGAGCAATAGTGTTGTATTTCAAATGAATAACTTATCCTTATACTCAACATACCCCTATTTTGTTGAAAAAAATTGTTTTAAAACAAATGCTTTAAGAGTCTGTAAACCGTGAACCTATTTCTCATTAATGTGAACTGCCACTGGGTTGGCTTTACAATGCCTTCTTTTACCCATTAAATGTTACTGTCTTCTACATTTCAAGCTTCATTTAATTTCCTCTGTACAGAGAAGATTACAGCTACATGTAATAGCATAAATAAGCTCCTCTGTGGTACAAGTAAACTTTCATATTACTTCAAATTTCTTTTTATTCTTTTCTATCAAACATAGAAACTGACTTGCTTCATGCAGTCTGATCACCACAAGGGTAAGCACCCCTCAAATACACCTATTTCTCAATGAATTATTGCATGTCATTTTAAAATAATGTCAGAATATTTCCCAAAGTTCTTTCTGTACAACATATTTTTTAGAATCTCTTAATCAAACTTCCTTAAACAGGGTACTGCCATAGAAAGCCCCAAAATCATGTTACCCGCTTGATCACTTTTCCTGACAAGCAGTTATACTGAGTCACAAAATACATCTCATTCCTATATTCAGTGTTCTTTATTTCTTAGCTCCTATTACTGCTGACTGTCCAGAGGATACGTGGCTTTCCAGTATATCATATCTAACGTACCACTATCAGAACCTCTCTGTAATAACACTTTCACATTCAAAGTTTCCACTAAAATGTTCTTTCACTCCTAGTATACCTTTTCTTCACTCTTACAAATTCATCATTAAGTAAAAGACTAATGAGGTAGTGGTGGCTGGTATCATGTACAAAAATCCTTGGGTGCAACAGGCTTTTTGGAAATCAGGCAGATTTAACTCCTTTTAAAGATACATCCAAAGCACCCATTGTCGCCAACCAGTTATACAGACATAAAACAAATCTACTGTTAAGAAAAACATTCCATAAATTGACTTAGTGCATTTTCACACCCATACATAGAAATAGCAGATCATCTATATAATGAAACTATTTCACCACATATTTCCTACAAAATTCTCTATTATAACTATATCCTTATTATCTGTATAGTTATTTATAGTAGTAGATGTGTTATATTGACTGTTATAAAAATTATTTGTCTCATATATATATATATATATATATATATATATATATATATATATGCTTCCCATCTTTTGAACTGGTACCAGTACAGCTTGTCAGCATGCAGCATTGGACACCATTTAGCTAGCTGCTGTTATGGTATCCATGTTCAAACCCACCATGATTGCACTGCCCTATGGGGAGAGGCTGCACACTCGCTCGTTTTTTGGCTTTCTTCTCCATTTCATCCATGATCTAGAAATTCTGATTTTATGTCTAGATAACAGATTCATAGGTGGGAAGGTGCAGAAAGCCTATAAATTTCTAACAGTGAAATGGGTGTGATGGTTATGATAGATAAAGCAGCAGAAATCAATAGATGGCATCATCATTGGGGATCTACAATGGAAGGCAGTGATCATGGTCACATGATCTGGAACTAACAAATATATTTTATTTTATCCTGACAAGCAACAAGATTGGACAGTGGGTGGTTGTACAGGACATTTTTGTATCCTGGTAGGCAGCCAAATATCATGGGCAGTGGATGCCTATGTTGGATTAAGTTTTATATTTACAGTTAATGTGGAGCTTTTATCTCAGGGACTGAAATGGGACCTTACATGACGCAGTCAGACTATAACTTTAACAAATACAAAAAATAAGTTAAATCAAGTATATTTATGTGAAGAAGGCTGGAATACTTTGTTGTGCAGGGCATATCAAAGTGTCTATAACTCCAGTGTACATGCAAAGGGGCAGTCAATGACTGAACATTACTCATCCTGTTGAAGATGTATAGCTGTGTGAAGAAAGTCAGAATGCTTTGTTATGAATGCTGATATATAAAACACATTTGAAATATATTACTGTTATCATACCACAGTTAGACATGTGAGATATATAAAGTCAATAAAATGGCTACAACTGATGTGTATGGTGATATATGTGGATGAAAATGATTTGGTCTACAATCATTTGCTCAAGTAAAATAGATATCAATATGGCTTTACATGAACAGTATACATCTGTGTGAAGTAAGTTGGAGTTCTGTACTGTAGACACTATGCATTTGTGTGAAACAAACATGAAATACATTACTAGGGCCATTATTTTTTATAACATTCAGACATCTTTAAACAGTCAACAAATTAGCTATAATTGTCTGGTACAGGGGCTGTCAGATGGTGAAAATGAATGACCTTGCTATCACAATCAAGACAAGTAGTTATTAATCGGGTTTCACAGGACTGGTGTGAATTTGTGTGCTGCCAATTGAAATACTTTACTGTGGCTATTTTGCTTAAATCACAAATATCTGAAGTGTCACAGTTGATATAGTAGCTAATAGGTACAGAGACCATCTGTAG
Organism: Protopterus annectens; assembly: GCF_019279795.1. NCBI lineage: Eukaryota > Metazoa > Chordata > Ceratodontiformes > Protopteridae > Protopterus > Protopterus annectens. Next base: position 184,692,715 of record NC_056734.1, read on the forward strand.
ATATAAGTGACTTAACCCTGTTGTTGCTTTATTACCCATCACACACTGACCTGGCTTGGCAGGAGCAGTGTCACACAATATACTGCATTTGTTAAAACCAGTATAAAATTAGTGCAACTGTTATATGCATGAATGCATGTGGATGTAAGCATTGCGGAGAATCTAAGAGCAGCAAGATGAACATTATTTCTTTCTCTATCACTGTCTGATGTCAGCATTGTATACAATAAATAGCTATTTCTGGCAATCTGGGTAGGATGTTTGTGAATGCAAACAGTACAGAGGCACAGACAATGTTGACGGAATCTCACAGCCCAGCTACTGACAACTTTTCCTTCAGTCTGGAGTCTGCATTTCATCCCCATATGTTTGTAGGTTTTGTCCATGTGCTTTGCTTTCTCCAACACCCCAAAGACATGCTATTGGTGAAATGACATTTCTTCTATTAGCATACAGGTAAGCATGCATTGGGAGAAGGAATACATGTGTGTATTTTGTGATAGACTGCCCTTGTGAAAACACTGTCAGTATATGGGTGTATTAGTGCATCTTGAGACAAACCTGGCTTGTTGGGGGCAGTGTCAGTATGTGGGTGCTTGTGTGTAATTAGACAATTAGGGCACACACACACACACACACACATATATATATATATATATATATATATATATATATATATATATATATATATATATATATATATACATACAACTGTTCTGGTTATCAGCAAAAGACAAGAACAGCTAACATGAAATTATCTTTCAACAATAAGGCATAAAGTGCATCCCAGAACATCTAATCTCTCAGATCTTCTGGAGGGTGTGCTGGTGATCTTAGATCTCCATCTTTACAAGATTTTAACTTGGGCTCAATAGACGGTCCCCTCTTTGTCCTCTACCCTGTGGTTCACCTAGTCTAAGACTGGCTGTGCTCACAAGTGGGCATAGTAGGTCACTAGAGCTTGTATGAGGACTAGGGACAGTGTATTCATTATTTCTTTAAATTGTCCTCACTCACTATCATACACCATAGGGGGTACAGAGAATTTCACTATAGCTTGTTTATGGGCAGTATAATGTCTAGGACCAATACATTGAAATATACATTACTGTGATCATTATTTCCGCTTTCCTCATAATCTCACATCAGACGTTTACACAAATGGCATATTTTGGAAGTAGGGTTAATGAAGTTTGCTGTCTATATACATATGACAGCAATAAGTTTAAATATATTACTGTGAGTATTTCTTCTTTGACTTTTATCTTAGTCTGACAACAGAGGGGAACACAAAAGGTACTGGTCTTTTAGGGGGTAGGAATGAGGAGGTACACTGTATATATATGTGTGACAGCAACAACTTGAAATATATGACTGTGGCCATTTATTTCATTTTTACCTAAATAGAAACACCAGAAACACAAGAGTGGTACATGGAAGATCATCTTTTCTTGGCAGAAGAGGGTGTACAATCACTAGCATTTGTATTCTTAGTTTATGGGAAATTATTTTGCCAGTTTTGAATATTAAGGATTGGATGTAACTTCTTCCTTGAAAAAAATAAGACTAAATTTCTTTCCTTTGTCAACATTTGTATTCAGGCCATCACTGTATCAAAAGAATGGAAAAAATTCTAAAATGCACATCAAAACATCTAGAATCCCATTACTTTTGCTTTATGGGGCTTAGTGCTCCACAGACCAAATAATTATTCAGTTAGTGCTTCCTCATTTATTATAATGCAGTCTTGAACAGTTAATGCTTGTTAAAAGGATGGAAGAAAAGTTGTTGAATATGATGAAGTTAAAAAAAAACAGAAAACAAGTCTGAATGGATAAGGGATGCTAGGACAGGGGGAAAAAGTGGGTATGATTCAATTCTGGTTCCTGGTATGCAAAGGGAAGCAACCATGGAGTTATTTGCTTTGGGCTCCATTTCACCTAGTCCTAGCCCTGGCAGTACTACAAAAAATGTCCCAAAAGGAAGACTGCATGCCTAGATTTAATATTTTTCTTACAAGTAAAATAAAAGTTAATTTTAACTTTATTTAGTAAGCTGAGTGATCCGATATTATATATAGAATGTGGAGTAGATCACTTTAATTCTGATGGCAGTCACATAGATACATTGTACTTATCATTCAAAGCAAGTGATTGGTTGGTTTTGTATTGATTACTTGGCAACTATGAATGGTTTTGTTTTTATTGGTTGTTAACATCTGAAATTTTTTATCTCTTATTTGAGATTGATTTTTAATGATTTTATATGGTCTGAAGAAGCATTTAATCTTAACATGAAAGCGCTTACCATTTCAATAAAGTAGTATTTTTTTCTATTCAAGTGCCATTTTTGTGCTGAAGTTATTGTTTATCAGCTGTGTTTCAGTGTCCAATTTAGTGTCCAATTTATTTCACTTTTGACACTTGTTTTTTCAGGCACTGTTTATCTTCAGTGGACTTGGATTTTTTTTTTATATTTTTATTAACTATGCCAGATTTGGAAGACAGTTGGGGAAACCAGACATATATGGACAGTTTAAGAGTTAATCATGATTCTAAAGTCTGAAAAACTATACTTACTCAATTGTTTGTCAATATTTAATATAAAAACCCCTCTATGTGTTAACTGTAGAGATATGGTAAATTTAAATGTAATGTATATTATGTCACAGAATATATATTAAAATACTTATTTTATACTTAAAAATAGGAAATGAACTATATGTTACATTTCGTTTTCAATATGCAAAGATCTATCTACAGGGAATCCGCATGTCATGTGGTATAGGTTCCTTCTAGAAGGTAGCCTGAATAAAACATCATGGAGGCTAGAAACACAGCCATACTTGCCTGCATTGCATGTTAGACATTTCATCAAACATCTGTATGTTGAAGTCAGATTAAAGAAAGCATAGGCTTCTTTGCATTATTCCTTTAATATATCAATTCAAAAGCAAGCAGGTTCCTTTAGAAATATTATATACTAGGGATGATGCAAGTAATATCACCCATGCCCAAATGACTGATGAAAATGTAAGATAACATTTATAGACGGAGATAAATTTGGTTTGGGGAATAGCTGTAGTTACATTTTATAAGAAGCAAATGATGCATTTGCAGAAAAATACTACAACTCAAAAGAGTGAATAATATAGGTTCTGATCTGTTAAAGGCAACTATAATATCAGTTATAACTAGATATTCAGTATAAGCAGAATAAATGCTGAACAAATCAAAAGTGCAACATCATAATGCAATTATTCTGAACTTGAATGCGGAAACTATACTACAAGAGAAAATGTTCTTAATTGAGAAGCAGTAGATGACCAATACTACTTTGCTGGGGCCTTTTGCATGCTGATGTAGTATACCCAGATGCAAGGCCATAGCATACAGATATAAAGCCACTACACCCCTCCCCCACCTAGCTTATATAACAGACTCTGAGGTCACATTAATTCAAAGCTGCAGTGATCAAGAAATGGCAGGATTTTTAAAAAATACTGTTTCATCAAATGGAATAATTCCACCTTGGGGCTTTCAGTCTGTACATCATTGAGAATCAGTTTTCTTCCAGAGAAACTATGTTATCTTGCTCACTCACTCAAGAGTTTTTTTTATTTATAAATATTATCTTGTGGCTATGATTTCATATGCAACATATAAACTTTCATAACATTTACTTAGTGTTAAATTATCATAATTCTCTGATGAAATCACAATGCAAATATTGTTAAATGAGATTTATCTTTATATGTACAGTTCAAGTATTATTACTCTAAAGAGAAGATTTAAATTGTGATACGGTCTCTCGCTCTCTCACACTCTTCTCTAATATCTGGGGTGAAAATTATAAATAAGCATGTGCTTTGATTAGACATTTCTTACTTAGGTTACATATACTCCACATATAACAGAGGTATGAGTCGATGTCAAGGTAAAACTGTCACCTATTTGATATATGGAAATGTTGTCCACAGATGTCCACAGAATATTTATTTGGTTTACTTCAGTGTTTTATTTTCTTTATAGTCTATATTTATTAGTTGTGATGTGAAATGTTGTGTTCTTTGGAAGAGCACACATTACTTGAGTGCCATTTCCCATCTGCAATCAAATTCTGGCTAAATTCAGAGTACTCTTTACAAGCCAGAGTATGGGGCACTTCAACTTTTAATCCATCTGTCAAATGTAGAGATTAAAATCTCTAGGTTTATTGGATATCTACAAAACAAACACAAACATATTTATAGACAAAGCTTGTTAGAATGTCAAGATGAAACCTCTGACATTCATTAGCTATCACAAAAGAGCAGCTTGCTAATGAAAGTGCACTCCAAAAGCCTGATAACATATAGTCAAGCAATACAGTTTCATTGCCAAGAAACTGAGGGATGTTTCCCCTTTGCAGCTAATGTAGAAAGAAGACAAATAACTCATTAGTATCAGAATCTGATGGAAAACACTGTGACAGTACTTGGATATATTATAGTTTACAAATTAGTGTCCAAGGAACTTATTTTCAGATCCAACATGGCCAAAAACTACAGAGATGGTTGCTTCTCTCACAACATTCACATTCCATAAACCACACTGTTCTTAGATTACAGCAATACACAGTTTGGGTGCAGTGGTAAAAAGCTATTCACTTTGTATCATTATGTAAAGAGAAACATTAAGATTTATGTCTACTAGATTGTTTCCTAGATATACTTATGTTGCCATTAATTGCAAGAAGAATATTTATTCTAAGTTTTTTTGGAAAAGACTAATTATATTTTTCATAAAAATTAGATCATAGTGGAGCATAGTTTCTGGGGGTTTGTGATTCTAATGAGTAATGACTAAGAACTACTGATTAAATTGTTTCATTCATAGGACTGAAAGGAATTTCAAATCGTGTAGCCACTTGCATCTTGCCAGAACCCACCCTCAAGCCATTGCCCCTTACTCCAGGAGGACTAAGCCAGTCAATCCAAGGGTAAATGTATGGGTATCCATTAAATCAACCAGATTTCATTTGAAGGATTATAGTGCGTCACAATGATTAAGCTGCAGGAGCGGTCAGTTCCACAGCTAAGGGAGATGCTATGTGATTACTGTCGCCACACTGCATTTTACCTGTCTGCTAGTGAAGACTTAGATTTTTGGTTCTGGTATTTGTCAAACTATTAGACTTGCAGGGATATAGGGGATATAGGATAACTAGGTCTCTTAATGGCATGTAATACAAAGCACAATTTTAGCTGCAAACACATTGTTTCAGTACAGCTATACAGGAGTTCTAATTTATTAATCATCTCTCAGCTTTTGGGTTTCATACCAATGGAGCTATACAGTGTCACCATATTTAGGTTAACTGCTGTGAAGCAGACCACTACTGTCTGAGGAAATTATTGCAGTGTTACAGCTCTGATTCCAGAGAGGATATTTTCAAGACTCTTATAGGCAAAGACTTTTTCCTGATCTTTTTCTCTGCTGCCTCCTCACCATCAGCTTCTCCCCTTTGAGTTCCATTTTACCAACATGTGGGACCATCATTCAGGCAAACATCAGTAGTTTCAGGTTACTTTAACTTACATTAACTGTGGTACCTTTAGGTGAGCAGGGTGGTAACCATCTGAAATGCCAGGACCTGCTAGATTGAGTCACAAAGCACAGAGACTGAATGGCCGAAAAATAGAGACTGAATGGCCGAAAGACTGACTCTCATACCAAATCTGAGATGGCCATTTTCCATAATATTCCCATTTCTCTGAGGTATGGCAATCTCTGAGTTGGTATATATAAGTTGAGTGTATGGGGGACAAGCCCCCCCACCTCATGGGGTGCAGGGGAGATTAGTCCCCCCCCCTGCAATGAAGAAGAAAAGACGTTTAAAGGAGAAAAGTGATGTTCAACATTTGTTCTTCTCCTGTAGTTTCAGTCTTTTTTTAGGCTTGTCAGCACTCTGCATTTTGAGTACTGACATTTTAATAGGGAGCCAAACACGACTCCAGCACTGACAGTCCTGGACATTTGTGCTATACCACATACACATGTCCCCCAGCTATAGCAGATATGCTTACTGTGACATACAGCATCCTCTTAATGTTACGCTTGTAGCAGATTGTGCTGCCATCTCTTCTCTCAGGATGGCTAAGCCAGAAGTCATTTACTCAGTTCAGTCCTACATAGATGGCATCTCCACTGCCTGCACAACTAACTGAACCCAAATCATCTGGATTTAAGCCTGGGCTTTATCTCTGAATGCCACACAGCTAGCAACTATAGGCATAAAATGTTGTATCACAGATTATTATTGCACTCCCCATTGCTTCATTCTGTCTGGTCATCCCAGTGTCCACCATCCATTGATGCATCCACGTGCTCCTTCTTCCTACCTTGGATGTCCTCCAAGTGAGCTGAGGCCAGTCTGTATCTTAATGGTGATGACAGAATTTCTTATGTTTGCTGGGGGGTGGGGTTACAATGGTCTATTCTCATTTCCAAGTCCCCAAGAGTCACTTCTCTCTGTGGACAAAATCTTGCCCCCAGGAGGGTCTCTGATGAACACCCGCCAACTTGAATGGGAACACCTATTCCTCCCTGCCAGCTACTCAGACACCTAAGCTGCTAATTGAATCCATTTTGCCTGGGCCATAGTTAGGGCTCTATCACTCTACTCCATTGTGCTGACCTAATGGCATCACTGATTATTAATAGTTTGGGTACAGATACTATTAAAACAGCACTGAGTAAAGAAAAAGGGGGCATTTTAAACTTATTGCAATTCCTGCTGTATCTTAACTGTATTCTTTAGTAGAAGATAACATTTCCAGTGATTTCCATCTGCAAACAGCTGTAGAACATATTTTGAGAATTAGATGACCAATTTATCATATTCTGTTTTGACATGGTCACACCTCTTTCTATTTTCCTCATTTTTGCTTTTTCATTAAATTTTCTGACTAAATGTACCTAAATAGCTACTCTAACAAAATAGTTTGTATAACTATTGACAGATTTCAGTTTATTTTTATTTTCACTTTTTTAGCCCCGGTATAAGCTTAGATGCAGTTCTTGAATTAAAAAACTGAGGTATATGATGTGAAGCCTATTTGGTGAGAGCTAGCTAATAGAAAAGGCAAGCAACTTCAAGTGTTTGCAATGCTGAAGTCGGTTGCACAGTATGGTAGAGTCACTAAGGCCACGAATAGTCAGACTTAACTAAATGAATAAATAGCAACATTTCTTTAATTGTACTAGCTTCATTTTGCCTCCCACAGAAGATGCAACCTTCATTCATATTACTATTTCCCTGCATTCTGGAAAACTTGGCCAAATCCCTTCAAATTGGATATTATGTGGTACTTAATGTCCAAATGAAAATATGGAGATTGGCGGGTTCCTATGAGTTCATCGAAATGTCAAATCACCGACACTCACCTCTTCGACACCAAACCATCGACTTTCATATCAACGACAATTCCGGTAAGCGATCTTCCCCCTTACAGGACCCATGGTAGCGCTTGTTTCTGTGATACAACGAGTAGGGTTTACGTGATTCTGTATAATTTACCTTGAAAGTGTAGTTATTTATGTCGTTCCAGAGAAACAAGCGCTACCATGGGTCCTGTAAGGGGGAAGATCGCTTACCGGAATTGTCGATGATATGAAAGTCGATGGTTTGGTGTCGAAGAGGTGAGTGTCAGTGATTTGACATTTCGATGAACTCATAGGAACCCATATTGGCAATGACACTGCCAGAGTAGACTACATTTCACTATTACCCTTGGCCCTATGTCCCTGTTGACCAAAAGTATTTGATTCATAAAACACTAATTATAGTAGGAAGTCAGCATACTATATGATTTGAAGTCAAAATGTTCACATCAGAAAATGAATGCTAAGAAAAATACAAAATATTAGATGACAAGTTTAAAGACTAGGCTCATTACATGACTGTGGGAAGTTTGAAGTAATTATAGATATAGGTATGGTAGGATTTGATGTCCTTAACTGGGACTGTTTTTCACAAACTTATGTTGCCAGTTCTTCACCTAAATGCCGTAAATAGAATGTTCTGTTCAAATTTTATAATTGCAAGCAGTACATAGAAACTATAGCAAGAATTTTCCTTGAATCTAAACTTAGGTTAATGGTAGTGATAAGGGTCATCAACACTTACTACAGTCCTGCCTGTGGAAGGATGGAGATTGAACTCTTAAGCATCATTTGCCTCCATCTCAACTCCCCGTGGATTGGAGAGCCTCCACAGGAAATTGCTGGCAGTGATGCTTTTCCTGGAGGCAATTTCCCAATTTTTGCAAGTCATTGTGGCCGTGGAGTTGGTATATACAAGTTCAGGAGTTATTTTTGGCTGGTATTATCAGGGAATTCAATTTGTGGAAGCATATCATGCTGTTACATAGCTTTAGCAAACTTGCATTCTCCAGTTCTCAATCAGGAGGAAGTCTGGCAGCTGACTTAGAGGATCAAGAAGCTGTTAATGAGCCATTTCCTGCGGTCTAAGGAGACAAGGTTTGTTTCCATTAGCCACCACTGCCTAACTGTTCGACTCTGAACAAGTTACTTAACTAGACACCACCCCTAAATGACTGTGAAAAAGGTTTATGGAGATCACTGCTCTACCCTGGAAAACAAATACAAAAAAATAAATAAAGATGAGTGCCCTGAGGATTGACATGATCATTCTAACCTACCAATAACAACCTTAGAGTGAAAATACAAAAGTAGAGGGAATTTGCAAATAACTATTTTGTGTGTGTGTGTGTGTGTATTTTCTAGCATGCATTACACTATTCCACTTTAACAGCTGTCAGCATTTGTTTTCTTTCTGTGATCTTTTGAAGTAATTTTTGGCCACATTTGTTTTCTGCTAATTGCATGTGAGCTCATGGGTAAAATTTCAATTAACCTACCATTAGCATAAATTAAGAAACAGTTTCTGGATATGTTCCATTAAAGGAAATGTTTCATTTGTTTTTATAAATCCTAAGTTTCTGTGCTGGCACTTGCGTTAAGTACTGTGTCAACTTGTGCATGTGTGGAAGGAGTTGTACAAATATTTTATTTTATTTTTTATTTTTATTTTATTTTTATTTTTATTTTTATTTTTATTTTTACATTTGTTGACCGGGCTAGTCTAACTGGAATAAAATCCATTTTCAGTAGAGGCCCGGGGAGAAAAGCTCCAGCACAAAAAACTTTATACAGTAAAAAATAATAAGTTCAAAGCAAAATAACAGTAGTAAAATAGCTCTAAACAGTTACAGCCATTCACATACATAATATATGACTGTAATAAATTGTTTCAAATTAAAAGAATTATAATAATAATTAAAAAGGGTCAAGCAGAATACAGACGTACTGATTAGGTTCAGTTGACATTACAAGGATACCTAGGTTGTGCTGAGGTGATATGCAATGCAATAGAAATAGAAACAAATTAGTAATTTTCAATTGGTAGCAGGATAACAGAAAGTATATACTGTTGATAAATTATAGAAATGTATCATATGATATAGTGAGATAAAGGTATCTAAGAGGCAGCGAGAGTATGTAAATTGGTGGAATATACTCTTGCTAGGAGCAAAGAAGATATTTAGTCAGGGTTAGTACAAGGACAAAGCCAGTGAGAACTGAGAAATTGTTTTATTCTTAGTTTAAAGAGTCTTGTGGAGGTCAGAGATAGGAGTTCAGAGGGAAGTTTGTTCCAGTGTTTGCCTATGGAGTTAGAGAACAGAGAATCTCCAGCTGAGTTGTTGGATTTGTTAATAGTAATAAGTGGCTTATTGGAGGAGCGTAGGTTCTTGAGATTGTTATAGGGGGTGATGAGGGTAGTCAGTATAAGTGTATAGGTGGGGTAGTACAAGCTCTTATGGATAATAATGAGTTGTTGAGATAGTATCTGGTTTTGAAACTGAAGCCATCCTAGTTGTTTTAGGCTGTTGCAGTGATGTGTATGAAAAGGAGAACCTGTGGCAAATCTAGCAATGGAGTGATAGGCAGTAGCAAGTTTGTTTAGGTTATGTTTTGAGAGATTGGTGTATATGGGTGAGGCATAGAGTAAGGTAGTGATTAAATGAGTTCTAGCTATAGCGATTTTGGTTGTGGGAGTGAGGAAGGGTTTGATTCTGTAAAGGGATCCCAGTTTATTATTTACTGTTTTTATAGTGATGTTAGTATGAGTGTCAAAGTTTAGATTATTATCTATAGTAATTCCAAGAAGTTTGGTGGTTACGTCAGGAGATATGAGAGTCCCATTGTTGGATGTAAGAGTAAAGTGAAGAGGGGCAGTCCTATGAGTAGGAGTAAAAAGTAGGAGCTTGTTTTTTTTTGGGTTAAGTAAAAGGCAACGGTTTAAAAACCATTGTTCCACTGTGTTAAATGCATTTTGTGTAAGAGATTGTAGCTCGGCAGGGGTATTAGCTGAGCAAACAATAGTAGAGTCATCTGCATATTAAATGCAGGTGGCATGTGGGATTGCTAGGTGGAGGTCATTAATGAAAATGGAAAATAACAGTGGGCCTAAAATGGAGCCCTGGGGGACACCAAGGGAAATAGGGAGGTGAGAGGATAGGTTACCTTCCCATAGTACTGCTTGTTGTCTATTGTCTAAGTAGGATTTAAACCATTGTAATGCTAGAGAATCAAGAGAAAGAGTTTTAAGTATTTCAATAAGGAGCTGGTGATTAACCATATCAAAAGCCTTAGATAAATCAATGAAGACAGAGGAGGAAAGGGTATTGTTATTACGGTTAGAATTTATACAGTCTGTGAAGGAGAGGAGGGCTGTGGTGGTGCTGTGGTTAGGTCTAAATCCATGTTGACAGTTGGCAAGTAAGTTATTATCAATTAGATGGGTGAGTACTTGCTTATGGACACATTTTTCTATTATTTTTGCTAGTGGAGAGAGTAAGGCTATTGGTCTATAGTTTGAGATGTCGATAGAGTTACCACCTTTATGAAGGGGGATGATGTGTGAGATTTTCCAGATAGATGGGATATTTCCTTCGGATATAGTTCTGTTTATGAGTATGGAAATGGGGAGGGCTATGGCTTTGGCACCTTTTTGCAGGTACTCAGCAGGTAGATGGTCAGCAGAGGGGGTGGTAGGTTTCAATTTTTCTAGTAGAGAGCAAATAAAGGATGTAGGAACTGGTTTTAGCTGAAGTAATGGAATCGGGAAAGTGGAAGAAGTGGTAAGATTGGGGGAAGTAGGAGATAATTGCTTAGCTAGAGTTTGAATGGTATCTGTAAAGAATTAAAGGCATTAGCAGTTTGTGTTGGGTTTTCTTGGTTAGAGCCTAGAGGGGTAGGTGTTATAGATTGGCCTGGGTGTAGGAGTTTGTTGATGCTGGACCAAAACTTTTGTAGATTTCTTTGGTTAGTTTGTTGTAGTTGGATGTAAAAGTTTTTTTTATCTAGCAGGATAGCTTTTTTAGTGGTATTCCTAAGTTGTCTAAAGGTTTGGTGGTCTGTTGGATTCCTGGTAGTGTGCCATTTTGACCAAGATTTGTTTCTGAGGAGAATTTTCTGTCTAGTTTCTTTGGTGAGCCATGGGGCAGGTTTAGTGTTACTTCTAATAGAGCGTACAGGGGCATGTTGGTTAAGGATGGATAAGAATGAGGTATTAAAGTAGTCAACTGCTTTATCTAGGGGAAGTGTTTTTAGTGGTGACCAGTCACAGTGTTTAAGTTCTAACTGGAAAAGTTCTGGGTTGAATGATTTTTTAGTCCTGATTGTACAATATGTAGTTGGGTTAGGTAAGTTAATTTTGTGTCTGATGATATAAGTGAGTAAGTGATCACTTAGATTATCAGGGAGGGTTTCTGCCTTGTATGCAAGATGTGGGGAGTTTGTAAGAATCCAATCTAGTATACTTTCTTTATTGTTGCTTTTATCAATTCTTGTGGGGGAGGTTATAACTTGAGAGAAGCCATGAAGATTAATGTGGGTGGTGGGATGAGGGGTACTGCAGGACTTCCAATCGATGTTAAAGTCCCCAAGTATTAAGGTTTCTTGTGGAAGATTGATAGATATCCAGTTAAGAATGTTTTCAAGGGTATTAATGTTATTACCAGGGGGAAGGTAAATACAAGCGATGTTAATGGATTTGAACTTGTTGATTTGAAGTTTAGTGACTAGGATTTCTGAGTTATTAAATATAGGTAGATTTATGTTAGATATGGTGACTTGTAGATTATTTTTGAAGAGGACCGCTACACCCCCTCCCTTTTTGTTTATACGATCCCTTCTCAGGATACTGTAGGCAGGTGGGATAAGTTCATTGTCATTAATGGATGGTTTTAGCCATGTTTTGGATAGACATAGGAAATCAAATTGGTAGAATTCTAATAGGGCATGAAGATGGGTGGTCTTATTTTTAATGCTTCTAATGTTAAGATGTGCTATGGAAAGAGAGTTTGGAGGCTTATTAGGTGTGTGTGGAAGAGTAATGTTGGAGGTAATTTGTACAGTGTCAGGAATATTGTTTGGGCCAGGATTAGGATGAATGTCTCCATCTAGTAGGGCTAAGTGGAGTATTCTATATGTGGGGTTGTTAATGTTAAGGAAGTAAAAAGAAAGTGTTTTCCTTGCAATGGGAGTACTATATTTTATATGGGTTAGCCTGTGATATTTGGCATGGAGGTAGCAGGGAGAAGTTGTGGTGTTAAAGCTATAAAGAGAAATAGGTAGTAGCGGTGTGGAAGTGAGCTTAGAAGGCAGTAGAAGGTTTGGGTGGAGTGGTTGTTCATAAGAGGTTAATGTGTAGATAGTTATTAGAGGAGATAGAAGTGATATAAAGGCTAAACAGTTTAGTTGAGTTAGGTAGGTAATATTGGCCATGATGTAGGTAAAAGATGGGAAGATAGATAAGGTTTTGTAGTAATAGCAGGTGGGTATTTGAAACTATAAGGGTGGGGTGGGTATTACATGTAGTTAGGAGAGGTAATTGAATAAGTATGGAGGGGAGTGGTAATAAGGAGAACTTTTTGATTGGTGTTGGTAAAAGTAGGGGTGTGGCTTAGTGAAAATATATTGAGGACCCCTGGGGGTGGGTGGGAATTGGGGGTAGGGAGGGGAGCGGAGTGAGCCCGCAGGGCGAACGGAGCGGGTTGAGACTGTTGAGTGAGAACAATCAGTGGAACTCTGATTGTGGAGGAGGGACTGCAGGGGTAAGTAGGTTTTGTGATCTGTGTAGAAGAGTAGGGTGTAGTAGAAGTGAATTGTAAAGGCAGATAATGGGAAAGGTTTAGCAGAAAAGGTAATATGTCTGGTCAGTGGTAATAATGCTAGAGAGGAGTTTGAGACTTCTGCAGTGACATGTGCTTTAACTACTTATTTATTGTCTTATATTTTTGTTTACAGAGTTGTCCAGCTGGGCTAGAGATCCATTTTCACTGGGGCACTGGACCACTACCTCGTTAAGTGATCAAACCCAGAAATACTGGATGAGGCACAATAGCAGTTCACAGCCTTAATCCCCAGTGCTAAACTGCTGGACTGATTTACAAATGGTGCGAGCAGTTATTTCCCCATGTACAAATAATTAGAAGCAATATGGATTCCATATTCTAGTTAGTGGATATTATTTCAGGCGCATCTGGTGAATTATGATTCAATACGGTCTGTTTTAATTCACGATTCAATAAATTCATCTATGTCTTAAAAGCAAGTACCATGGGATCTTTAGTAGTTAAGTGATATACAGATATACAATATTAACATGGAAATAAAACATGAACAGATATTTTTCCTTAAGGTACTCCTACATGCACACTCTCCTGCAATAACACTTCAATGTCGTGTTAGTATTGGAATTTGAGTTCAGGTACCTGTTGTATGGACAGATTTCACAACCCTCTGATCTTTAATTTATTTATTTATTTGCACAGTTATGTTTTAATCGCGTGTGTGTTTGACTTTGTTTTATTACTCTTTTATTAACCAATGAAGTCTATACACAAGCGCCTCTTTTCATGGCTGAGCCAGAAGTACTGTTTGGTTAGCTGGCCCGCTTGGGGCTATAGATTCAAACCAAGGACTACAGGATGATGCTGGTTAGCAACTTATAGCCAATAAATGGTCAAATAACTTTCAGACCACATTGACCATTTGAAACATGAGAACAAAACATCCAACCTACAGGCAGCTGAAAAAGTAGTACTTTGAGTTAGAAGAATGAAAATGCTGTGCATTCAGGTAAGAAAGGATCCGTCTACAAAGAAAAAAACTCCCCACCAACATGATGAACTTTACAAGGGCCCATTCTAGTAATCAAATTCTCATACTAAAAACAGAAGATGAGGTAATCCACAGTGAAAAGAAAGGCAAAGCTGAATTAATAGCAATCAGGCAAAAGAAAATGTCACATGGTAATCCAAGCAAAATATACAGAAGATCTATTGTTTTTGCTAGCTAACTAGTAATGCTCCTATTTGTAAGATGAAGAATAAAGTAAAGAACTCTAATTCAAAAAAATAAATAAATAAAACAGCAGGTGAATTTAAACACTATCCACAGGCATTTACAGAAACCAGTAAAGTATTCTCAGCACCTAATCCATCAAAGCAAGTACCAGAATCTAAATATTATAGCACAATGTACATGACACAGTATAATTTGCCTTAGATAAGTAAATCTCCAAGTGAATAGAATTTAGGCTGATACCCCATTCTCCAGAACAATAAATTATGCCTCAAAATACATCTTTCTTGTTGTTAGAACTATATTTATACTGTTCTAAAACACATAAATATCAAACTTAAAATGAAGATCTTTAAATGCAGTACTATAATCACTGCATGACAGATCACATGATGTTCACGTATAAAGTCAAAATTCAACTAATGGTTGAAATGAATACACTGGCTAACATTTTTTTATTGCAAAATCTTAAAACCTAGCAGCCATGTAGCCAGTCATTAAGTGGAACCTTAAAAGGTGCAGTGTTGTTCATTTTTTCACTAACGGACTACATTTGTTATCTTGAAAACTGATCATTGAAAGAACACAACTTAGGTCACTTGCAGTCATGAGTGAACTGGAATGGGGCGGAAAACTATAAATATGTCATTAGGAATTGCATGAGTAAAACAAAATGTTTAAGTCAATTAAGATAGAAATTAACTGACATAACTACATTTTTGTTAGGTAAACACAGATGGCATCATTTGACAATCTGCAATGAAAAATGCTGAGAAAACATCTATAAAAATGTACCTTGTTAATTAATGGCATAAGTTTATGTAATTTTAATGGAATACTGTTTAGAAAAATTTGCCATCTTGGAAAACATGTGTTTTTTTCACCAAAGAGTGAGGAAATTACTAAGACAGGAATGATGACATACAGCTAAAAAAAATTTATAAAAAAATCCTTGGGATTTATGCTGTTAGACATGTCACATATCTTTTAAGCCATCAAATTTCAGGGATCATTTTGATTCGGACTAATGATTACTGATGACAAACAGGGGAATTGGCATCTGTATTTCCAACAGTGGATGAAATGGCTGCTTCGATATTTCAGACTTTGTGCCAGCTGTAGCTCCTGTAACCTTAGGAGACACTAGGACTTTTTCTCAGATGTTTAATGGGTTGATATGAACTACAAATGCAATGGGTTTAACAGAAATTTTCATCACATTCTGTCATTTAAGACAGAGTACAGCCTACATAATACAAAGAAGGAATTTATGTCTTTTGGAAGAAGAAAACAAGCAGGTGTTACATCAAAGAAAACAATATAATAACTGCCAGAGTCAGTAACTGAAGTAACATTGTAGTGCTGATACATTTCTATTATGATTAAACAGCCATTTTAAAACTATTGAATAATAATAATTCACATTCACCAGTTATAGGACGAGAACACATCTGGCACAAAACAGTTTGGTTGCAGTTCAACAGCTGTATGTAGAGGAGTGACCTATATCCTTAGAGGCAGGCTGTATTTCAGGCTTGAACAGATATCAATGTGTTCCACCAGAAGTCCAAAATACAGTTTAACATGGCTATTATTTTCACTGTGATTGTTTAATGACTTGCTGCAATTATACTTAGTTTATAACATAGTGAAATACATCATAGTACAGTAACATGACAAACCAGATTGCATAAACACTTGTAAAAATATATTTTTTAATTTCTGAATAATTTCAGAACACTGTCACTAGTGTTCTAGATAGCAATAACCTTTTATTCTGGGAAGGTAATATGGCTATGGGTTCTACCTCCTTATCGGACACTTGGATTCATGCTCTAGTACTGACACTATAATGTATGGTAAGTGGGATATAACATTCTAGAGATCCCATCATTTACATGAGATGCTAGCTGCCCGAGTTGGTAGCAGATTTCATGAGTATAAAAGGATTCCATGTTATTCAGTGAAAAAGGGCAGGGGCATTTTAAATTTTATTTACATACTTATATAATCAGATATTCTTATTTATTATATCCAATATATTTAAATGTATACACTCTTGAATGTAGACAGTCTTTTTACACAAATCAACTTTTTTACAGTGAAGTTTTCCACTTTTCTACCCAAACACATTTTTAGCTTATGCATTATACTTTGTACATCCCACTTTCCAGTTAAATAAAAGCTCTTGACAACTCACATTCAGAATAAACAAGTACAAGAAAGTAATTCTACAATTTGCCACATTGTTAAACACACCATTTAACTTCCATATTTGTACATTTTCAATATTTTCTTGTATATTTTTCCTAACAAGATCCACAACCATAACTGGGTGGTGAAGGGGGCAGCTACCCTGGCTGTAAACTGCCAGGGGGCATGACCAGTAGTTGCACATGGGGAGTGAGGGTAGTACTGGAATTCATTTAAGAAGTCATGGGTGATACTGCAGCTTTTTAAATGAATATATTTAGTATTTAGTAACTTAATATCTTAGTCTTCAACTGTAGGTTGATGGGGAGATACCAATTTGGAGACTGTCCAGGATGCCATATAATGTAACTATGGCTCTGACAAGCTCCTTGTTATTTCCAATTTTTCCACTACATAAATATATATTGTGATATTTCTTCTGCTTTATATGTTTTACAAATGTCTCCTCTGTATCTTTAGCACCTTTAAAAATTTGGCATTCTGTTACACCCTTAAATTTCTTTTTCTTATCTTAAATAAAACGTCTTTAATGTCAACTAGTTTATCTTCCCATGGAGCTATCAAATAATTTCCCTGTATTACATTCTCACTATTTTCCACTCTTCTTTACCCTCTTCTGTTTCACACAATTTTCCCAAATCTGCATATTTTAACATTGCAGTATTTGTCATACTAAGCAAGGTAGATTTGTCCACATTTTTCAATGATACTAAACACTATGGTTTTAATTATCCCATCCTTTTAGCATGCTCATAATAAATTAGCTCATGATTTATAGGATTCAACCTCAAACCCTATACTGCCACAAAAGATATTTCCAGGAAGCTTTTTTTTCTTACTACTAGAAAATGCAAAATTACCACCTGTATAAGCCAATTTCCTTATATGACTAATACTTTTTTCTAAAGTGTTAATTTAAATATTCCACATTACTATATTTTACAGCACTTGCAATAAAGTCAACTGCTTTTCAACCACTTTTCTGTTTCCACATGTAATTCCCAATACTTCATTTTCTTTGTTAGAAAAGTATATTCCTGTACTTATCGCTATTTGACTAGACCTTTCCACTTTTATATATTCAAAAATAGATCTACTAATCCCAAATGAAAAATTCCATCTTCTTTATAATTTCTATCCAAGTTCTATGTTTTTACAAGCAATAATAAATCCTGTGTATAACACATTATAGTTGACGACTAAATAACATATAAATATTCTAATCCCATATTTTAACCACACAAAAACTTCAGAAAGAAAATTCTAGAATCTTGAGATCTGCCCTGCTTGCAGATAACAGGACACATCATTGTGACCAGTAGGTCACTTGTCTCATTGGCTCCATATATCAAACTGAACTACTCTGCTGCTATGCTCACTGGTAATTCAAAATGCTTGTGCCAGGTTACTGCCCCATTCCCACTAAAAACTAAATTGACATTGTGAGAACAAGCTTACTTGTGAGGACAGGCTTACTCACTTAGAAGCAGTCAGTTAATATTCTTTTTTTAGCCAGTCCAATATTTAAACAAGCTAACAGTGAAAAAGCATTCTCCAGAAGAATACCCACCCTTTGGAATCATCTGTCATCACAACAGTCCTGTTTTCATTTGTTTGACATCCCATACCCTCCTCTTCCCTCTCATCTGCATCTACAGCTTCATGTCTAATCCCTGTACTTACTGTCTCATTAAATGTGCACACAACTAAGCTATCATTCAAATTTGCTTCAGATACTTCATTTTTAACTTCACTTTGTGAATCAGTTTTAGTCTCAGCTGATTTTGCAAGCTTGAAAGCCATTTCAAATTCTTTCACCCCATACCTCACAGAAACCTGTGTGTATTTCACTTTCATTTTCAGAATAATAATGGTTAAGGTGTTTACCTTACAGACACAAGGTGCAGGGTTTGATTCACACATGGGGTAATTAGCTAGGCTTAAAATGGCCCACAAGGGCCGTTAGCCTAATGGTAATCAATTTACTTATTTGCAAGTTCAAATGTTATACAATTGCCCACGCCCCATGTCATACACCTATTTCTTCTGTAATTTTACCCACTGTAGGAATATCTTGACAAACATTCCAAAAATATTCTATTTTGTGTTGCACCAATGGTCTAGATTTCATTTTGTTTGAATATTTAAGCTAATGAACATTTAATCAGATCAAGAAGCCTTCTTCTGACTTTTTTTCAAAAGCTGTAGACATTTCTGCTAGTACAAAAACTTTTAAAAGTAATGTCACAGTACCACTCCCAAATGAATGTAGGGTGAACAGAGGATCAAATCCAGGAGGCAATATCAATGTATCCAAAACAGTTTCAGCTTACTGCATGGCCTTTTTTTGTTTTACGTTTCACTTACACTGCAGGTCTGTTTCTTAGTTTTAACGTCAAACTGCTTACCTTTTGCTGCTGTGTAGTATTCACTGCTGCTGCACATTGTTTCCAGGGAAGTCTCAACATGATGATGGTGCTTCCCTTGATGAATGGGTGCTAGTGGTTCCAGTATGGAATCTACAGCCACTTGTACAATCACGTTACTGCAGCAGACATTCTTCTGTCACTGCTCCTTACAATAGCTCATGCTTGTCTTCTGTCTCCCTTTTATTTAATGCCACCAATGTTTCTATGTAAGGTCCTGCTTCAGATAACTAGTGAATTTCTATGTCATTTTCACTCATAGCAGAACTCCACAGGCTCTACTGACTTTAGCTCCTCCATATGGCACCCTAGCATTTCTCTTCCCCCACTCAACTAAGAACAGGGGGAATTTCCCTGGTGTTGTGGCTAAATAGCTAGTCTCTCTTGAATAAAGGGTAGGTCAAATATGAATTACCACGACATTAGACAAAAAAGTATAAGGTTGCTGATAGAAACGGATGCTTATTGAATCTCTACTGTTGGTGTAG
This sequence comes from Protopterus annectens, assembly GCF_019279795.1. Lineage (NCBI taxonomy): Eukaryota > Metazoa > Chordata > Ceratodontiformes > Protopteridae > Protopterus > Protopterus annectens. The sequence goes on from NC_056734.1 coordinate 184,712,278, forward strand.
CTCACCTGCATGCAGATGCCCCTTCCCAGGATCCCTGCAGTCTTAACAGCATCTCCCGAAAAAGCTATTTTCACCCTCTGTCATCCTCTCCTCCATTATCCCCTGTCAGAATGCATTCTATGTTTCCACTGCCATTTTCATAAAGCAGAATTTCTTTGGAGCAATTGAGAAATCTTTGTCTCTCCAATCTTTGACCCCACATCTGCCCTCTGTACCTCTTTCTGAAATGCAGTCCGTATCACCTTCCTCTTACTGTAAACATACTGATCGAAAGCATACAAACAAGAAAATCTAGAATACAAAGAGGTGTGGATGGCTGAAATACAGACCTCTCAACTTTCACCAACAGTGTTTGGAACAAAATAAAAAATAACTAAGGAAAAGGCAACAAATTAGGGACATATTTTAAATGTTGGCACACTAACCTTAGAAATTCTCAAAATGATTTCCATTTTTAGGAGGACTAGAACAAAACTTTGACAAACACCGTGGGTGTCACTACTACAAAATAGGGAAGGTTGAGGTCTGCTGGGATATAATGAAAGGATGTTGTTGTTGGCTGTGCCAACACACACAGATTTACCACAGTCTAGTGACACTACCTGACTGACAGAAACAGATGCAGTGCTTTGAATATGGTTGTAATAGGTCCCTGAAGAGTAATATAACAGATACTAAAAAAATGCTAAGCTACCAAAACCATTTACTACTATGGAACTAATATGACTGTGATAAAAGATGCTGTAACCAGTGGTGGGAAAAAGGACATGCTGAAATAAATGCAAGCTGATATGTTCAGAGTATGGAAAGAATGACCACTTCTGATTTGAATTGATTGGGAAGGGGGTGATGTTAATAACGCTGAAATATATGTTAGGAATGATGATGATGAGGAGGAGGAGTAAGTCAAGCATACAAAGAAGGGGGGATAATTATTCTTTAGTTTCAATGAACATGAAAAGTATTAAGTATAAAGCTAACAATTTGCTATATGTCAGTGGTGTAGTAATATTACATGAGATTTAATTTGTCTTTTGAATGCAAGATATCTGACTGAGATACAATACGATGGGTTTAGTTGTGGGATCTGAACTAATTTATAGTAGTGGCCAGGTCTGCATTTAAGAGTCTGGTATTCATAAACACAGTTTTGCATGCCTTAGGTCCCATCTAGTTTAAGGAGCTTTTGGCTAACCCTGCCCTGCTTCTTCATTCTGTTCTGCAAGTGATGGGTTGCTGGCAATTCCTAATTTGTGGGTATATTTCTAATCATCAATTAATTTGACATTGACTATCTACTTCTCAACAGAAGTATATCAATAATTCTGATGTTTGCCAATACCATGATGTAGAGGGATAAAGCCCTAAATATGGACCAAGCAACACGGGTTTGATTAGCATCTCTGGTACCTGAGAAGTGGGCAGGAAGGGATGGGTGAGACCATCCCAGAAGGTAGGGAGTTCACTGATGATGGTCCCTGAGAGACAGTGTGGGCAGTAGCCCTTGGTAAAAGCATGGGACATGGGACGGAATGGGTAGATCATAAAGAAAAAACCTCCCCCTCCCCACAGAAGCAGTAGGCCAGACCCCCACGATGCCCTTAAGTTCCACACCAGCCCCAGCCCTAAATGGAGAAAGACTTGTCAGTGGACATGGGGTACTGTGCAGAGTGCCAAAGAATGATACAGGGGGGGCTAAAACAAATTTTCTGGTTGACAAGCTGTTCATATGCTATCCCAACATAACAACACTCCATGTAACTGGGGTTTCCAACATCTGTGAAAGAAACCCAACACTGTGGCTTGGAGGGATAAAGCCCTAACTGCACCCAAGAAGACCCTGTCTTTGATATGCAGCATAGGTGCTGAAGGGACTTTGAGTTGATTTCCTTAAACTCCATTTGCCTACTATACAAGTTTTAACAGGAAACACAGTGTAATATCCAAAGAAGAAACAGCAAGATTTTTTTCGCTGAAAGGACTTTTTAAAACAAAGTGCATATACTTAGCACTTTTATCTCATGTAAACATGATCAGAACCTGCAGTTTAAGAATAACATGCAACCAGTCAGTACTCTAGGGTCGGTCCTGAAAAAAGGTAGTATGATTAGTGGGTTTGTCTAATAAATAAATACACTTGTATAAATGCACAGTTAATGCTAATTTTTCATGGTTCGGTTTTCTGTGGATGGGAAAGCATTGCCTGTTGAACCTTTTTTGTGTGTCCCTGGTGATCACCACCCATGAAGCTGATAATAAAAAGGAAGGGGCTTAGGGTTGTGGGCATGCCCCACAAAATATGCTTGTTTTGTTGTTAAAAGTTTTATTTACCTTTGTTTCGTATGTTGTATATTGTCAGCACATGTGGTTGAGTGTCCAAGCTACAGCACCAGCATACTAACCGCTACTGTAATGGTAACTGATAAAGAGCCACATATTCCTAGAATGCACTTAGAGATCTCTAGTAGCCAATACTTCTGAAGTGTAGCTAGGGCGGGAAAAGTCCCAGGTGGAAGCTGGTAGAAGGACCATGATTGAAAATGCACAACTGAAATGCCAGTATTGATCAGCAGAGGTTGGAGGAACTTTTTTTTTGTTACTCAGTCTTGAAGGAGGGAGTGCCAATTTAGGGGTCTGTTCAGGCTGCACATTTCCCTAGCTACTGCTCTACAATACCTTTTCTGCTTTGTTTTCACATATGGATTTCACTAAGTTCCTAATATTGAGAATGCTATTTGAAACCTCTTTCAGGAGAATGCACCTAAATTATTGTCTTTTGGGCATGTTTATTTGAATGGTAAATGGGTACTTACCTAGACTTTCAATGTATATACTTATATTTCTTCTAATTCCTTTTATTTTGGTGAATAGTCCCTATAACTCTCTTTTAAAGGACTTACTTACTGTCAGTCATTATCGTACTGCTTTTACCACTACTTGAGCTGTCATTTTATATCCTGTTGTTATTCTTTGTACGGTGTTTGGTGAAAAGTATTTCAATAACAACAAGGCCATGTCCAATCCTGAATTAATGGACATGCTCCACCTCAGAAAATCCAAATCCATCAGAGCCACGAGAACAAGTGACTTAAACCTCAACACAGAGATAAATAGGACGTGCTGGAGGGACAGATTCATAACCCAGAGGCTCCCTACACTCTGGAACAGAATCCCAGTCCATGTTAGGCAGAGCCCCTCACTGACTCTATTCAAGAGAAATCTCGACAAATGGATGGGAGATCGTAGGTTTACCCCGGGGGTCATCTCTGTGTCACTACTAGACAGAGGCATAGTAAACTAAACCCTAAAAGGGCGTAGTATTCTCATCCTAAGGGGTGGTGTAAGCCACATGCACTCTGGCTAGGCTTATAAATGCCTTAGGGCAGATAGCCTAGTACGAACCTATGAACCTATGAACCTATGAATAAATATATATTACATTTCTGCATGCAAGCACAGTGTAGAATATTTAATAGGTTCATAGGCTAGTACTTGGCTAACTACCCGTGTGAGCTATTTTAATACTAGCCAGATGTCCCAACTCAAAGGTAAGTATTATGTCTATGAAGCAGACACCTTAAACATTATGCCAACCCCCCAAACCCTCTTAACAGGCACTTTTTTACTGCAAACAGATTCACACATTCCTTTAGTTGCAGTTCTATAATTATTGTCTTGTAAAGCTTTTTTTTTTTAATAAAACTAATCAAAGAATAGAGTCACATTACAGTATTCCAAAAATCACACTATATAAATTGTTTTATAATATGACTGTTCCTAGCCTACATTTTTTTTCTTTCTTATATACAATCACTTTTATCTCCATGTATCAATATTGCAACCACATGACACGACAGTTTGTCAAGTATATTAGAACACCCTCTCTCAGTACCACTTCTAATGCCTATGCAGCAAGATTAGATCAACATTAATGTGACAAAAACATGAAGATGCTGACAGAAGATGACCCTTGGTCTACTAAGCTTCATCCTATTATTTTACTGTTCCATCTCAAGCAGGTTTTAATTCCTCTGATAACGCGGACAGTAACACTGCATCAGGCAATTTATTAAAGGATCTCACCTCCCTTACTGCGAATCATGTCCTCAACTCATATCTCAACAGTCCCTTTTTGATATTGTCCTTTCGGTTTTACCATCTCAGAAACAATACACTGATTATAAAAGTCTCATCCCTTTTTCTCTCTGCCTCTTTAACAAGTGTGTGTGTGTGTGTGTGTGTGTGTGTGTGTGTGTGTGTGTGTGTGTGTGTGTGTGTGTGTGTGTGTATCTACACAGTATATATATATATATATATATATATATATATATATATATGTGTGTGTGTGTGTGTGTGTATATAAAATTGTAAATATATGGATAGATATATACACATATATACATATGGGTCTCTCCAGCATGCATGATTTTCCTGTATTATATTTGGCCTAATTATACCAACTAGAACTAATTCCAGCATAGAACTTGATAATGTTCCAGAGGCTAGTGACCTTTTCCCTCTGACATTTCCCTTCTCCCAATTAGCCTCTGGTTCCATTCACCATTTTTCAATCCTCTTCACCATTCTGCAACCCAAGGCTAGAACCCTTACATTTCCTATCAGGTTGCAATATGAATGACAGCCGATGGGCCTAGTTAAAGGATAACATCATGGTTCTGGGAAAGGGTGCTACAGGAATACGTTCTGCATTTCAAAGTGCCTGTCATATGTGGCAAAGATATGTTCTTTTCTACCAAAAAGAAAACTTTGAACATGAGGACTGCATTATAGCATCAGTGATATAAGGAAAAAAATACATTACATTTACAACAAGATTTCTCTGATGTGACATTTATCATTAGTATTACTAACAAAAGGTTTTGCAAATAAATTACAAGTGAAATACTTCAAAATATAATAGACAATGTAATTACAATTCAAATCCTGCAAGAACATCATGTATCAGCATACAGCAGAATAGAAGCCACACTGAGAAACCTGAGGATAAGAAGCTTAACTATGTGTACAAGAGTCGACATACGCATCATCTGCTTAACGCTTGATAAGGAAACATCTTAGTGTAACTGAAAGAAAGACAGAAGCAGAGAGCCAAAGAGAAATCATATTTAGAATTAAGGTCTAAATGTTTTTCCAGGAAAGGAAAATTACTAATAACCTTTCATATACTTGGAAGACCTAAGGAAATGCTTCTGGACATATTCCTAAATACCAAAATTAATGTCATTCTTGATCTGCAAGGAAACCATGACATGCTACAGATTCTTTTGGTTACATGATTATGAATTATTACTGGCTTAAAACCTACCTAATATATAAAACATATACTACTGGGAAACAACCCATCAAAAATCAGCCAAATTTTCTGCAAAGTGCAAGACCCTGACAAAATAAATCCATAGTCCTTATGTCTATATAGCCTGCTGAGAAAATTAGAGCAAGGTTACACTGCACTAGTGAAGCTCCTTTTTGTAATAACAAAACCATATGTTATACAAAAGCATTTACATAATTTTCTATTTCAGTTTAAAAGCACATGTAATAATTAAACATTCAGTGTGATCAGGCTTTACCTACACTCATGCTTCTAAGAGAGATATGTTGCCTTCCCACTTTAAGTTTGATGGTCCAAGAAAGTTAATGGTGACTAAAGGTAGAACCAATGCCTTAATGCTAGTCTCTTGGTCTACTATGCTGTTACTAACCATGTACCATAATTGCTATAACTGGTTTACAAAAGCAATTTAGACATGCCGGTACTACTGCTTTCTTTCTTAGACCAATATATGGACAAGGTGGTAAATGCTGTTACATGTGGCATGATGACAAGGTTTGCATCAGCATCAGTGCTCCTCTTTGAAAACACATTGAAGATATGTCATTTATAAATCTTTGGTAAAAGCAGCACCAAACATGCCCATTGTCTCAGGCCAAATAGGACAATATAAAAGATAGTCACAGGAAATAACGTACTAAGTAAAATCAATACTATTGCACATTAACCATCTTAGTTCAAAACAGTAACAATGGCATGAAAATGGATACAAAGAACAAACCCAGACTGAAATTGTTGTGTCTTTCGGCTTATCCCAGTTAGGGATCGCCACAGTGGAACTCCGGTCCGCTAATGTTTGGTATTGGATTTTTACGTCCCGAGTTACCAGCCCTGACGCACAACCTTCAACGAAGGCACACCCATTCACGCATGCCTCCACACAGAAGACGCTCTAGCTGAGAATTGAACGTGACCACGTCTTGCTGTGAGGCGACAACGCTACCGCAGCACCAATACCGCGGGTAAACCCAGACTGAAATTACATTGCATAAATTCAGTAGAGGTGCATGTAACAGATCGATAACTCAATATCTAAATCAAAGCAACTGCAATACTATGAGAATATAGAAATTCCTGCTATTGTATATAAATTTAAAAACTCAAAGTAACAAGACTACCAAATGTATCAACATTGACATGTAGCAGAATTAGCACCATTAAGGAGATGTAAAACCTTAAACATCAAAAACAGATACATTTGGGTGTGTTGCCGAATCTGAGTTTGTATAGATTTAATGTTAAGTCTTTACCAAGCAGAGACAAAAGTGTAAAACTATACTTCACTGCACTAAGTAGCAAGACAAGACAAGTAAAGGAATATCTAAAGTACTGTGATAACCTGTCAAAAGTAAAAGGTCAGAGTGCAGGGTGAATGTATGATCAGCAGTATGTCAAAGGTCATCCAGTGTCTCTGAAGCAGCACTTCTTTTCATTGAATAGATGAGCATTCAGCAGGATCTTGATATCACAGTATAATTTTCATTTTCCTTCCACAACTCTGCACCCTTCCATTGGCTTTCTTTTCATTCCACCCCTCCCTGCAGACATCAGTCCTCCACCCTAAAAATATATTTAGGCACAGCTTTGAAGTAATTTAGCTATCTTTGCATTTTTGTAAATCTCCCAGATTTAGCACATCTTACATAACTGAAAACATCATCTAGGACTGGAATTGCAATGGACGGTTTCCTGTTGGCAATGTTGCTTCATGCAGGTGGCTGAGAGAACAGAAGTCAAGATCAACAAGTTCCTCAGTTCTCACATAAGCTTCTCCCTTGTGAATTACAGAAAGCCATAAGAAAATCATCTGTCAACATACACAACCTAATTATGTTTGAAAAAGTTGTGATTTTAGAAGATAAGGAATGATATAATAGGACTGCACATTCTGATATACAGCTGAAGGATCATATCTTACATCCTGAATCCTTGATAGCAGCTTAAAACATTTGCTGAGTCTTAAGTCTTTCAGCTTTTCCCTGTTAGGGGTCGCCACAGCGGAACTCCAGTCCGCTAATGATTGGCAGTTGATTTTTACGGTGCCGAGTTGCCAGCCCAATGCCCACCCTTCAAAGAAGGCACACCCATTCATGCATGTACCTACCTGCATATCTTTAAACATCACTCGACCGCGGGGAGAACATGCAGACTCCACACAGGAGGCACTCCAGCCGAGAATCGAACGGGAGAACCTCTTGCTGTGAGGCGACAACGTTAACTGCTGCACCACCGCGGCCTCAGAGTGATTTAATAATGCAGTAGGCAATGTCATGCAGTGGTGCTAGGCAATTAAATGTTCAGAGTCACTGGCTTTAAATATTTTAATTAGTGTAATCTGTAATGTAATTTACTACGTAATTCACTCCATAATTCCTTGCCATAGCTTGCTGTCACTAAAACATCAATACTGTGCAACAAATTTAATGTCTGCTTTTCTGTTTGTGGAACTGAAATTCCAAGTTCATGGACAGTCAGGTCAAAATGGCAGCCCTTTTGGAGTGGATGTTTACCCAGCTGACAATGCGCGACAACACTAGTCTTCACACAGTAGGAAGTCGCCAGTTCTTAAAGCATATGCTTTTTTCCAAAACAATAGATTGGACTAATTAATACCTAATCATAAAATTCTTCAAACCAGTGCAAGAAAATTTTACCAGCTAGGCTTTTTCTGTACAAGTTCTTTTAATAAATATGCTTAAATTTTTCTGAAGTACTAGCATTTTTCTTAGAATTACAGAAACTTTTGTGACATTAACTACTATAATTACAATGTACAAACTGTTGTAAATAATCATATGGTACAGAAACATTTTTACAAGAACATACACTCAGATGATACTGCAGCTGTAAAATTGTTGAATATCTGTTAACAGAATGTACAAATCAACTGATAGTATAACTCAAATTTGTTTAGTGTCTCTAATATCTGCAGTGAAGAATACTATGTCAGTGTGTATTTTTTGTGTGTTGCACTGGGGCTCAAAAATTGCTGAAAGGGTCAGGAGAACAGTCTACCTACCAGGTTAACAAACAGAAAATACAAACATCTAATGTATTTATTTTATTTATTATTTCCTGATCAGGGTATCCCGTTCGATTCTCAGCTTGGCTTGGGAGTGGCTTCTGTGTGGAGTCTGCATGTCCTCCCCGCGGCTGGGTAGCGTTCGAAAGACATGCGTGCGTAAATGGGTGTGCCTTCGTTGAAGGTTGGGTGTCGAGCTGGCACCTCAGCATTTCGTAAAAAATCTACTGCCAATCATTAGCGGACCGGAGTTTCGCTGTTGCAACCCCTTACCGGGAAAAAGCCGAAAGACAAACATTTCCTGATCAGGGTAGTGGGCTGATCTAAAGTAGACCAATTTCAACCACAACACAGGAGTTACAGAACACAACAGAAAGGAGGTACACTAGTTTATTTTTATTTATCTATTTATTTACAGTTTGTTTACCAGGATAGTCCACTGGGCCGAAGGAGCCCATTTCAATGGAGTCCTGGGGGGAAAAGCTCCAACAAGGTTGAACAAGTGATAAAGTAATTAGACAAATGCACCAACCAAATGCTACAAAGTATATAACATTTGTAATATACAATGAAATAAGAGATGCACTAACAAAAAAAATAATAGTATAAAATGCTTTTACAGGCAATCAAAGGTACTATCTATATGTGATAAAGGAAGAAAACTTGTGGTAGTGGAGTAAACTCTCCTCAGATTACAAAAAAAACAAAACAATGGTAAAATTAATGACTAATAGGTAGAGTGAAGATATAGGTTTAGAAGGAAGAAGTCACCTCTGAGCATAGATAATAGGTGGAAAATTAGGTAGTAAACTTTCACCCACTTGGCTTCATCAGACTCATGGATATAAAACAGGAAATTAAAACAGTGCTTAAATATACATCCTGGGCGGGAGATATAACTCCACCCTATCTATTAAACAATTAAAAATATTTAAAACTAATTAAGTCACTACAACTCAGCAAGAGATTCCAAATGAAAGAAACACTACTGAGTTATAAAAACAACCACAAAGCATAACATGAGTGAGACATTAAACTGCCAGATAGAATAGTTCACACAGTAAAATGCATGACCAAATAACAAGCTTAGAAATAAATAGCTTAGAAATAAATGAGACAGCATACTGTGAAGACAGCATGCTGTTAAAACAACAACAATAAACAGAAATAATTATTCTTCTTTGTAGTGACTTAATTAGTTTTAAATATTTTTAATTGTTTAATAGATAGGGTGGAGTTATATCTCCCGCCCAGGATGTATATTTAAGCACTGTTTTAATTTCCTGTTTTATATCCATGAGTCTGATGAAGCCAAGTGGGTGAAAGCGCTTACTCAATAAACGTCACGTTTTTATTTTATTACTATATGCTCAGAGGTGATTGATTTATCTACATGCTATGTTCTCTCCTTCGTATCTGACTTTTACTACTATCTATATGTATACATACTTACATAGTCTACACAAGTGAACTTCTCAAGTCAGATTACAAAAGAAATAAAAAACAGTGATGAGGGAAATTAATGACTAATAGGTAGAGTGAAGATATAGGTTTAGAAGGAAGAAGTAAGGAGCATAGATATAGGTGGGTGGAAAATTAGGTAGGAAACTACACAGTGGGGATCAGAGTTGTGAAAACTGAAAAAGAGATGCAGGTAGGGTGTGGAGAAGTAGAGAAAAGGGATCAGAGTTATGAGAAATTAGAGAAGAGAGATCGGCAGGATATGGTTACGTAGAAGAGAGTCAGGAGGGGTGGGAGCAGCAGCATTCCCAGGGGGAAGAGAGGTGGAAATGGAGCAAGGTTTTGAAGGTGGCGTGGTTGTTGGTAGTACAAATTTGTGGAGGAAGGGAATTCCAGAGTCAGGATTCCAGAGTCAGGATAGAAAGAAGGACAAAAGGAATTTGCCTGGAGTTTGAGCAGGTTTGTGCACTTAGACTACTCAGGTCAAACAATCAAAACCTGCTCAATCAGGTTGATGCAATTGGAGGAAGGAGGCAATGGAATGGCAGAGAAAGGGTTTAAAGATGAGTTTATGTGCATAAGAAAGTTGAATGAAGGAGAGAAGATGGGGTAATTCAAGCCTATTTAGCTTGCGAAGGGCATTACAGTGGGGAGTGGAGGATTTGGCACCAGTGGCAAACTTTGAGATTTTGTTATAGCAGGAAGCTAGCTAAGTCTTTAGATCAGACTGGAGATTAGTAAAGAGGGAGGCACCATACAAGAGGGAGGGTATGAGGTAGGTGGTAGAAAGGATGTTTGGTTGAGGGAGTAAGGAAGTGGTTGTGATGGTACAGTAAGCCTAGTTTTTGGTGGGTTTTTCTTCATATTTGTTTGGAGATGTATGTCAAATTTAAGCTGTTTGTCGATAGTGACACCTAGTAGCTTTGTATGGGATATGATTTCTATAGGGGTCCTGTTTTGGCTAGTTATGGAGAAAGAGTTCTTGTCAATTTTAGTATAGTTTGAAGGGGTGAATATCATAATTTTGGATTTGGAAGCATTTAGTGGTAGATTATTGTTTAACATCCAGTTCTTGGTTGATAGGAAGGCTTCTTGGGTTAGTTTCTGTAGTATGGGAAGGGTTTCAGCAGAGCAGATTATCACAGAGTCATCTGCATATTGGACGAGCTTGGCATTAGGAATACACTGGTGGAAGCCATTTATAAATATATTAAACAGTAGAGGGCCTAATATGGACCCCTGTGGTAACTCTTGTGAGGGTGTTAAGGAAAGAGGAAGTACAGGTTTTCCACTTGACTGATTACTACCTATTTGAGAAGTAACTGGAGAACCAGTTGATAGAGGATGTGGATATGTTAAGATGAGAGAGCTGAGACAAGAGAAGGCGGTGTGAAATTGTATCAAAGGCCTTGTATAAATCAAGTAGGAGGGTAGATACAATATTGCCAGAGTCATGTGTGGAATTGACAGTTTTGAGGAAGGAGAGTAGAGCAGTGGTGGTGCTGTGCCCAGGCCTGAAACGATGTTGTGTGGGGGTAAGCAGATGGTTATCAAGTAGGTAGGGTAACAGTTGTAGATGAATGCATTTTTCTAAGATTTTTGAGATAGGGGAGAGAATGGCAGTTGGCCGGAAGTTAAGAGATTTCAGTATTGTTTCCCTCTTTATGAATGGGGATGATAAAGGCTTTCTTCCAGCGAATTGGTACATAGGATTCTTGGATTGACTGGTTTACTAGCATGGAGATGGGGAAGGCTATGCTTTTGACAGTTAACTTAAGGACGTTAGATGGAAGGTCATCAGGGGCATTTAAACATGGCTTCAAATTATGTAGGAGTTTAAGTTAGATATAGGAACAGGTTGGAGAGTGAAAGGCTGGAGTTGAGAGGTTCTGTTGCTCAAGGAGGGTGAATTAGGGGAGATAGGAGATTGTGGGCTAGGTATATTATTTGTAAAAGATGTAGTGAGTTTAGCTGAAGAGTCGATGAAAAAGGAGTTAAATTGGGTAGCTAAGGAGAGGTCAGAGGTGTGAGGGTCAGGGCATGGGTTTACTTTTTTACCCGGATGGAGGAGGGTAGAGATGCTATTCCATTTAGTTTTATGGTTGTTTTTGTAGTGAAGAGTAACAGGATTTTCAGTCACAGGCTATACACTGTTTGTCTTTGTTTCGAAGTTGCTTATAGTCAGTTAGGGAGGAAGATGATTTGTGTTTCTGGTAGTTTTTCCATGCTTTGTCCCAGAGATGCATGAAGGTTATAGTCTCTTTGGTTAACCAGGGGGATGTTTTGTATTTAATTCTTTTAGTTTTAATGGATACAAAGCTATTTAGCAGGTTTATAAAACAGAGATTAAATGAAAACAGTGTAGGTGACAATTATACAGAAATGTTTTCCATATATTGAAAGTAATACAGTATAGTACAGAATGATTCAAAATAATTCAAAATAAGTATATGTACACATGTGCAAAACATCAGTATGAGACTAAGCAGATGGTTGTTGGCTGTTCTGCATGGAATGTTAGTAGTGGATTGTTGGCTTAGTTACATCGGTGTATGTCAGGGTGATGAGGGGGAGTAAATACTTGTCTGCATTTTAACAAAGCACCTTATCTCCAGCCAGTAGAACCTTTCACGGCTGAAGGGAAACCTCATTAGCCATCACTGGTTTACCTTCCCAGTACCAACAAAATTGAAAATAGTCCAAACATGTTCTGTAAAATCATCTGTCTTTGCCTTATGACAGATATATGCCATGGTATTCTCTCTGTCTTATCTATACATCAACCCCCTTCCTTGTTCAAAGCAGAAAACATAATATAACAATGCAATTGCTATCAAACATAATATATATTCTGAGATTTCATCTATCTACACACAAATACATATATACATGTGTGTATATATATATATATATATATATATATATATATATATATATATATATAATATATACAAATGAGGTTGTCAGGAATACCCACACTATATCACACACACACACACACACACACACACACTAAGGCACTTAAAAGAAATTTTCCCAAATCTCACAAACCTCAAAAAACACCTAATAGCAATACTACTCCTTAGCAATCGCTGAAGCACACACCAAAAGCAACACCAAACACCACACAATAGCCTACAACCAGTGGTCCCCCATGAGAGAGAAGCCCATAAGGCAAACATACTTTACCTAATACGCTTGTCATTTGGGACTGTATTATGCAACACACAAATGCCCCACTCCCCAGGATAGACAAGGAAAAGATAACGGTTAGTTGCCTATCTCAGCCAGGATCCTGCACTATCACACAAACGCACACACACACACACACACACACACACACACACACACACACACACACACACGTTACTGCACCCTGGGTACCAATATGATTGCATCATAGTCCATGTGGGTGTTAATGTCCTGAAAGATACCTCACTGAACTATATGAAAAGACACAATGTATGTCTCAGAATATGCATCAAAGATAGGTATGAGCCTTCCATTGAGCAGCATTCTATCTCCACCAAGAGTGATGCCACAGTAAGAACGTGAAATTATTGAGTTTAATAATTGGCTTAGTTTCTGGGGTCACTCCAGAGGGATCCAGTATCTGTCAGCAGAGGAGGACATGGTCAAAAGACCTTGGGCCAGATTCAATAAAGCCTACACTAAGTGTATACAATATGTATTCAATAAAATTCTTAGCACATTTTTTGTGCTTTCTAGCCATTCAGGAAGATAACACTAAGTGTACATGAAGTCTACACTTTGTAGTAACCTTTATGAATCCCGGTCAATAGTTAAAGCTGCAAGAATATCAGTAGGAAAACTAAAATTAGGAGGAAGAAGATGTAAGTTATGTCTGTTCTGTCTGTTCACACAGAACAGTGTACACTTAAGTGTAGGCTTTATTGAATCTGGCCCCATGTTTCTTTGTTAAGGATAGATTACACATGCCTCCTTACCTCAGGCTTTTGGATATTGGCTAAATCTTTATCCACCCCTTAGAACCATTTTTAGAAAATGCCAAAAAGACAAAACTACCAACACAGTGAAAAAGTCTACAAGCAACAATAAGGTATTACAGCTCAATGCTCAGAACCTAAACTAAAAACTCCACACCTTCAAGCCCTCCTCACTCTGGAGAATGTAGATATATGTGCTATGACCAAGACTTAGTTTAAAGCAGTAGAAAGTATTCCATCAGTGCAAGGCTATACTGCCTTCCACACATTTAGCTCAGCAACAACACAGGCTGGGACCTAAGGTGGAGATGTCTCCATCTATGCTAGCAACAGATTTACCTCCAAGTTGGTTAAATACAATGATGCCATGGAGTTCATCCACATGCAAGTCACCACAGATAAGGTTCCTCACCATATCATGACTAGCTACAGGTCAATATCTATGCTCCTATATTCTCATGACTACCTAAACCTACTAGAGGTGCTCATTGTCCAGCCAAACACCCTATTCATCGAGGACTTTAACTATTCCTCTATCAACCTGGAAAAATACACTGGCTCAAACTCACAGGCATATCTCCTGGACTTTAACAAAAACACCCAAGAGCATACAGTCATGCTCAAACCAGAGGATCAGACCTACTGGATCTGGTACTAGTGAGGCCAGATCATAAAGTGGTCTCATTTGAAGTAAAAATCAGCCTGCAAAACTAGCCAAACTAGTAATAGTTAGGAACTATTCAAAGGCAAACTACATCCTATTACGTTTGTCAAAATTCAAGGCTCCCCCAACCTCAAGAACACAGCTACCTATGCAGAATTATTCACAATGTCCCTATACAAACATGTGATTAATAACATAGAGGCTGCCATACCTACCAGAGATAAATTCAAAATAAAAGATAAAACAAACCCCACTGGTAGAATCCTCATCTAAACAGGTTATACAATAAAAGAAACAAACTCATGGCCAAAATCAGGTAAAGCAACTCCCTCTTAAAGACAACTGCTCTCTTTTACAACTGTGTGGCTAGGCTTGTAAGGGCCCTGTGGTCATTAGCCTAGTAGCCACCTTTAAACCTATGTAAGATATTAGGCCATCACTTCTCTATTTTGCCTTGTGATTTTTTTTTAATGATTTTCATAATGTTAATACTATATTTAGTGTCTATATTACCCGATCATATGTTTAGGTTAGCGAATACCTAAACGTCGACATGGTAATATCGAAAAATTAAAACAGCAAATGGCCGATTTAACTTAGGGAATGAATTCCCTCAGCTGGAAAAAAAAAACTTTAAAACAAAATAAAGCCACCCCCTTAACTAAATATACCAAATCGAGATTGCTCTAAAGTGGGGAAAGGGGTAAAATCTGCATAATGGCCAAGGGAATTCTTTCCCTGCATTAAATCAGCCGTTCACGTTTTTTTGATTTCACTATTACCAGATCGACGTTTAGGTATTCGCTAACCTAAATGCTTGATCAAATAATAGGAACCCTACATTTATATATGTGACATATTTGTTATACAAGTTGTGGCTTTATTGGTTTGGCTAATGGCTAAAATGGATCCTCAAACCTGGTAACAAACATAAATAAATATATTTGTAGATACTGTGATAGTCTCTTTCCAAAGAAAAGACAGTGCTCAGCTTGGGTGAAGACAAGAAAAATGCAAGAAAAACCAGCAAACAGGTATATTCCCAAACCCCAGTATTATGGCTGTCTCATAAAAAAGTCGACAATTTTCCTATCTATCAAATTAACCAGGCAATAAAGCTGTCCACTTAACCAAACAGTCAAAGCCAGGGATAGATAGATAGATACATGGATATTGTAAATATGTTGTACAGGTAGTACAACATATTGTAAATATGTTGTACTACCTGTATCCCTAAAATTATCTATACAACTTTATCCAATACAAGTATACTGTTATAAGTGGTATTAAATAAAATTGTTATATTCTTTGTTTAAACCCTCTGTGCTATATTACAAGTTAAAATTGTCTTTATTGGTTCACATTTTTTGTATGTTTTGTTGCTGGCTCTGTGTGTGTGTGTGTGTGTGTGTGTGTGTGTGTGTGTGTGTGTGTGTGTGTGTGTGTGTGTGTGTGTGTGCGCGCGTGTTTATCGCATACAAGCGCACATTATACTTAAGCAATGCTTGATTCAGATCACTGTTTCAGCCAGATTAAAATTAATTGATTAATTAATAATCAATAACTATACAGATAAATGAATGAATGAATGAATTTTAACTTCAGTAAGTCTCTCTGAAGGAGGACCTTCCCAATACAGCTTTTCACTGATCGCTACTCAGAAACGTAAAGCAATTCTCCTGAGGCATTCTTCTTATGATAATTTTCTCAGGACATCTCTTATTAGAACATGCATGTAATGGGTGTAAACCCCTTCAGATAGCTACTCTGGATGCAGAAAAGTCTTTTGATAGAATTAACTGGCTTTTTCTTTTGGAAGATACAACACAAATAGGTTTTCTGAACCACCTACTAGACTCTAACAGTTTTATATAATAAAGCTACCACGGGAGTTAAATTTGATTGAAGTTTATTGGACTTCATACCTTTTCAAAAGATACTAGGCAAGTTTGACCTCTATCACCTTTATTGTTTGGTCTCCATTTGGAGCGTTTGGCCATACATTTGAGGATTTTGCTTGCTCCTGGGTTGGGCATACCTTAATTCTCTGCCTCAGTGTCACTTTTTGCTGATGCATCTCTCTTCTGTGGAAGAACTGTTAAGGGTATTTGAAGAAATTCGCAGTTATGCTAAAATATCTGGACATAAAATAAATGAGGGAAAGAGAGGTTTATTAATCTATAAAATACTAATAGCAACAATGTGTCATCATCATCAGCCCCTTTTCCCATTTTCTACATGGGGTCGGGGTATTGTGTTAACTGTTGCCAACTTTCTCGATTCACTGTCACACTCCTGCCTTCTTCAACACTCATGCCTGACTGTCACAGATCTTCTTTCACACAATCCATCCACGTCTTTGCTGGACATCCTCGCTTCCTCTTACCTTCTTCCTGTCTGTCCCAAATTTTCCTCACCGGATTGTCTTCTGCTTTTCTACACATGTGCCCAAATCTGTTCTGTTTGATCTTTTCTGCAATTGGAGCTACTTTGACTTCTGTTCTTATGTCCTCATTTCTTCATCTGTCCCACAGTGTGCATCCTATCACCTTTCTCAGGCACTTCATTTCCATCACCTATAGCTTCTTCAACTGTTCTGCCTTTACTGCCCAGGTTTCTGTACCATACAGTAGTATGGGTCGCACCACTGTCTTGTACATCTTACTTTTCAGCTTCTTTGGCATTCTTCTGTTGTAATAGCAACAATGTGTATTCAAGTTATTTACATTCTGGTAAAGCTGGCTAGGTGTTTCATAAGAGTATTTCCTAATTACTGGGTATGTATGTAAGCTGTACTTGGTAAAGGGATGTATGTCTGTAAATCAAATGAAAAGTTCACATACAAAGTCTAAAGTTCCAGAACTCAGAGTAAGTATACATTACAAGTACCATGGGCAAGGGTGTCGGGGAGTAAAACCCCTTCCTAGAAAAACACTTTTCAGGTTTACATTAAGTTTCAACATTGCTGTGAAGATATACTTTATTATTTGAAGTTGTGGGACTTGCAGTCCAAGACCTCACACTTCCAGTTGGGTGTCATATATAACAGAAAGGCTGCCATTTCCGTAAGGTTTTGCCTAGAAAGATTGACATTTTGATTTCTTACTACATAATACCAGATTTATTCATATCACCCTTACTTTATGTTAACAACCCTAATAATGGCCTCTAGAGTTTGGGGAGATCGCCAGCAAAAGAAGAGTAAGGAATGAAAAGCCACCACCGTCTCCCAGAATTGTTTGTGTCTTTCGGCTTTTCCCAGTTAGGGGTTGCCACAGCGGAACTCCGGTCCGCTAATGATTGGCAGTTGATTTTTATGTACCGGCTTGGCAGGCCTGACGCACAAGCTTCAACGAAGGTACGCCCATTCACGTATGTCTCCACGCAGAAGACGCTCTAGTTGAGAATCGAACCGGACAGCGTCTTACTGTGAGGTGAAGAATTTAATTGCTTCTTCCTTTGCGGATTAGAAGGACAGCATTGAAGATACTGATCACGGCAAAAGGAATAATGATTCTATACTATATGTGCATTTTTTAGACTAAGGCTTTAAAGGGAATGAGCCAAAACACAAAAACATTTGTTTATTTGCAATTCTACAAATCAAATCCATCCTGAACAAGGGCCTGACCTTTGGTCCCATAATCATGGCACAGGGCTTCAGAAAGAACAATGGACATTTTCATACGTTACTGGTCTGTTAGTGGTGGCAACCTAGTGAAGTCTGAGGCTCAAACAGAAACAGAATCCGATGCTAGTATAGAACAACGAGAATAAGCAATATGGCCAACACAAGCTGTTCATGCAGAAAAAAAGATTAGGTAAGAAAATTAATTTTTAACAGGTAACGGCTTGTTATTTAAAAGCATTTCCAACAAACTGCCCTGTATTTGGCTACTGCTACTTTTTAAGAAGCACTGTGCACTCAATAGCAACTACGGTTTGGTCGGTGCTGATGCCTAAATCTTATTCAGTTGTTTCAGTGCTGCATCATAACTGCTTTTTACAGTGTTACAATGCAGTACTGAAACAACTGAATGATAAAGACACAACATATTTACCCCAGATAGTAGCCATATAATTATATTATCACTATGTGTAGTGGTGGTGCTGCGGTAGCGTTGTCGCCTCACAGTTAGACGTTGCCCATTTGATTCTCAGTTAGAGCGTCTTCTGTGTGGCGACATGCGTGAATGGGTGTTCCTTCGTTGAAGGTTGTGCATTAGGCCCGGCAAGCCAGCAGGTAAAACTCTACTGCCAATCATTAGCGGACCAGAGTTCCGCTGTGGCAACCCCTAACCGAGAAAAGCCGAAAGACACAAACAAATGTATAGTGCATCTGTTGTGCACTCAAACTATACAGATTATGCTTCATTGGTTCCGGATTCATTTCTCACACTTAAAAGACAAATACAAGGAATCCTTAACATGGATTACTACAGTCTCATCCATATATTTCAAATACCTGTTAACTTGCCAGAAGGATGTGAGGGGGTGTTTGAATGATTTCTCCTTTATCCAAGTTTTATTTTATTTTTACACAACAAACAAACCTTCATGTTTTGCATTCTATAATTATGTTTAACAATGTTTCACAAATGGATAAAGCAGGGCTTTGCACAACTATTTTATTATGTAATCCCCCATCCCTCCTGTGGTAGGCAGAAAGAGAAAACTAGCCTTTTTCCACAATGGACCAATATTAAGAATATTTTTTTTCTATAACTAGCATGTGATAATGAAGAATGTTTCTCAATGGATTAACAGAGACTCCAAAGATCCACTAAATGTGATAAGTGTAACAGCAGTAACATCATATGGACAGTATAAATATTTTGACAATTCATCTTTTTCTTTGAAATATATATATATATATATATATATATATATATATATATATATATATCTTCTGTATATGTTCTCAGAACCCAAGTTTCTTGTTTTTCATATACATCTACTCAGTCAGCCAACACTACATCTTTACATATTTACTTTTTAGTTCAATAAATTGGCTGCACTAAGGTTAAGGACACGCACTCAGGAATGATCTGCCTATATTATGAAACAGATTAAGGGAAATTTGGACATTTAAAACAAATTGTTATTTTGGGATTTCACCAGGGAAACAAAGAGAGTAAACCTAACTGTAGAGTTTTCATAAATCACAGGTATCACTAATTTGCTAAAGAGGCAGAGAAAACATATGAGACTTGGCTGTTACAAAAAGCACATTAAAAAGGCATTATGGAAAAATGTGTGTGTTTTATACATATTATATATATATATATATATATATATATATATATATATATATATATATATATATATATATATATATATATATATATATATATATATATATATATACTGTATGTGTGTGTGTGTGTATGTGTGTGTGTGTGTGTGTGTGTGTGTGTGTGTATGAATGTATGTGTCTGTGTGTACTTAATATGTATTGTACTGTTGCACTAACCAAAATTTGTTTCTACCTTCAGGTAAAAAGGAATAGTCATGAATGGGTAGACTGGTTAATTATAATAGCTATAAATGTAACAGCTATAAATAAATGCAATCTGAGGGTCATGCTGCTCAACGCTAGAAGTCTAAATCTCAAGATGCCCTCCTTAAAATGGAGAATATTGACATTTGTATTGTAATGGAGACCTGGTTTAAAGTGGAAGAAAGCACCTCTTCCACACATTTCATCCCTGAAACATGGACCGAAGCTCCAAAGACAGTGGTGTCTCCATATTCATCAAGGATATGCACACCGCCAGACTAGTAGCCCAGCATAATGCATCTGAGATACTTCAGGTACAACTAACATTGGGTAAGACTGTGATCCAGGTCATAGCTTGCTATAGGTCCCCAACCATGTCCCTAGACTCTCACTTCACATTCCTAAGCACCCTGGAATCTATCAAGGCCCAACCCAACACTCTCTTACTAGGAGACTTCAACTACCCCACCATCAACTGAGTAAACTACTCAAGCACCGATACACTGGCCCAACGTCTCCTGGAATTCATCAATTCCAATGCTCTGGACCAGCTCATTCTGACCCCCACTAGAGGAAGCAACATCCTTGACCTAGTTACTACTGACATGGGTGACCGTTGCTCTACACCAATGGTCAATCCCTCCCTGGTCATATCAGACCATAAACTAATCACCATGGAAATTCACATCTCACCCTCACCCCCGCAAAGGTAACCACCTTGAAAAACTTCTCCAAAGCTGACTATGGACTCCTAAAAACAGAGGTGGCTAACTTCATGGCACCTATGCCAATGGAAAATAGCTGCATGACTGCCAAATCATACACCAATGCACTGTACGAATATGTACATAAATGTATGGAACTAGCCATACCCAAACATTACAAAATTCCTGTAATCACAGCTGCACAAGTAAAAACCTCACTCTCCAAAGCCAAGAACACAGCATCTATGGGACCTGATAACATCCCAGGCTGCCTTCTACATGAACTACAGAATGAACTGGCACCCCACCTAAGTACCATGTTCAGTCATAGTCTCACCTAATGGCGCGCAGCGACGGTTATCCCACTCCACAAAGGGGGAGCCACGACAGACCACAGGAACTACCACCCCATTAGCCTGATGAGCCTGGTCTGCAAGGCCATGGAACGTATCATGGAACTCCTAAACAAAGACATTGGAGATCTCCAAACTCTGGACCCCACACAGTTCAGGTTTGTAAAATGCAGATCATGTCTCCTAAACCTGATAGACTTCTTTAAAACAGTCACCAAAGCCATAGATGAGGGTAAGGTGGTTCACAGAGCCTATCTAGATCTCACCAAGGTGTTCGACACTATCCCACACTCTAGAATAATAGATAAACTCATTAAACTAGGTATAAATCCCTATGTCACAAGATGGGTTGCCAACTGGTTTACTGACAGAACCCCCACTGTGAAAGTAGCAAACTCCAAATCAGACTTCAGACCAGTGACAAGTGGAGTACCACAGGGTTCAGTCCTGGGTCCTCTCCTGTTTGTATCTACTTCTCTGAAGTACAGGCTAACACAGAAGGTCAATGCCAAAAAGTGCATTGTCATCCCTTTTGGTAAAAACTCTGTACCCATAAGCTACCACATAGGCGGTAGTTTACTTAACACCGAAAGTGTGATAAGAGACCTTGGGAGACAGGTAGACAGTAGTCTC
Source organism: Protopterus annectens (assembly GCF_019279795.1). Taxonomy (NCBI): domain Eukaryota; kingdom Metazoa; phylum Chordata; order Ceratodontiformes; family Protopteridae; genus Protopterus; species Protopterus annectens. The sequence goes on from NC_056734.1 coordinate 184,733,936, forward strand.
TCATTTGATAATCACATCACCACAGTGGTCAGGAAATCCTTTTACGTGGCACACCTCATCACAAAACATTTCTCATCCAGAAAAAAGAGGTCATTGTTCCCCTCTACTCATCATTCATTAGACCCATTATAGAGTACAACGCCCCTTTTGGTATGTACCTCACAAGACATCTACAATAACTGGAAAGACCGCAGAAATACCTCACAAAGAGGATTACTGGCCTCAAACAGATGCCCTATGCAGACCATCTCAAAAAAACTCCAGCTTTACTCCATCGCATATCGCATACTCAGAGGCGATCTCTACCTAACATACAAAGCTATGTCAAACCCAGAGCAGTTGGATATGCTACACTTAAAGAAATCCCAATCCCTCCAAGTTACACGCTCTAAGGACCTAAACCTTGTCACCACAATAAACATGCTGGAGGGATAGATTCCTGTCCCAGAGACTTCCCATACTCTGGAACAGACTACCTATCTATGTCAAACAGAGCTCCTCATTAGCACTCTTCAAGAAAAATCTTGATAATTGGATGGGAAATAGGAAATTCACCCCGGGGATCACTTCTCTGGCTCTGCTTGACAGGGGTACAGGAAATTAATTTTCGTGGGTACATTTTTGGCTAGGCTTATAATAGACCCTGAGGCCAATAGCCTAGTAGCTACATATGAACAGAACCAAGATGCTCTCCTCCAAAAAAAGGAAGCCAATCTGGTGGTCCTCTGCCATTAATAAACTCTACAACAGAATGAAAAAACTAAGTCCCAAGGCTGGAAAAACTCCCTTATTAGCCTCAACAAAAAAATTGAGATCTCTCATCAAATCCTCTAAAGCTAGCTATGAAGGCAGAATTGTGGCAGACACTAAAAAAGATCAACAATAAAACAAAAGAAAATAGCTATATCAAGAACCTCACAATACTGGAAGAATACCAGGTACCCAGCACTACTGCAGCACAGGTTAAAACTGCATTGTCCAAGGCCAAGAATACAGCTTCCATGGGACCCGATAATATCCCTGGCTGTGTTCTACATGAACTACGAAGTGAACTGGCACCACATCTGTGTGCCCTGTTCAGTCACAGCATCACCTCAGGTTTTGCTCCTACTGAATGGCACACTGCTACAGACATCCCTCTCCATAATGGTGGAGTGACTACAGACCCTGGGAATTATTGCCCCATTAGCCTGATATGTAAAGCTATGGAGCGCATCATCATGGACCTTATAACAAAGATATACAAAATCTCCAAACTTGGACTCCACGCAATTTGGCTTTGTGAATGGGAGAGCATGCCTGCTCAACCTGGTTGACTTCTTTGAGCCTGTCACCTGGGCTGTGGATGAAGGTAAGGCAGTGCATACAGCCTACCTCGATCTGGCCAAGACCTTTGTTACCATTCCTCACTCAGGAATTATTGATAAACTCACCAAACTAGGCATCAACCCCTATATTACTAGGTGGGTTGCAAAACGACTCACAGATAGAACACAGTGTGAAAGTAGCTGACTTCAAGTCAGACTGCCGACCAGTCATGAGTGGAGTCCCACAGGGATCGGACCTGGGCCCTCTCGTGTTCAGCATCTACTTCTCAGAAGTCCAGGCCAACACAAAGGGACTCTGGCTGACCAAGTTCACAGATGACTGCAAGCTGGGAGCCATTATTAACCTCCCAGGTGATGCAGACATCCTGCACAAAGGCCTCACTGAGACCAATGACTGATGTCAAAACCATGGCCTTAAGCTTAACACCAAAAAATGAATCATAATCCCTTTGGTAAAAACTTAGTTCCCACTAATTACCACATCGATGGGAGCCCAATGAACACTGAAGGCATTATAAGAGATCTGGGGATGGAGGTTGACAGCAACCTCTCCTTCAACCACCACATTGCCACTGTGGTCAGAAAGTATTTCTATGTGGCACATTATCAAGGGTTTTGCACCCAGGAAGAAAGAGGTCATAATCTCTCTATATTCTTCCCTCATTAGACCAATCATTAAGTATACTGCCCCATTTGGCATGTACCTCACACTAGACACCTGCTACAGCTGCCGAGGCCACAGAAGTACCTCAAGAAGAGGATTCTAGGCATTAAACATGTCCTACATGGACAGATTCAAAAGACTCCTGCTATTCTCTGTCTAATATCGCCTACTTAGAGGCGATCTTTGCTTGGCTTACAAAGCCATGTGTGACCCAGCTCTGCTAGAAATGCTACATCTAAAGAAATCCCAATCCCTCCACACCACATGCTCCAGAGACCTCAACCTCATTACCACAATCAACAGAACATGCTGGAGGGACAGGTTTCTCACCCATAGACTGCCCATGCTCTGGAACAGACTTACCATACATGTCAAGCAGAGCACCTCGCTGTCCCTTTTCAAGAGAAATCTTGATGAGTGGATGGGTAATAGAAAGTTCATCCCAGGAATCACTCCAGTGGCTCTACTTGATAGAGGCACTGGGAACTAATATCGGGTGGCAGGATGCCAGGGCACTTTTATTGGCTCGGCTTGTAAAGGCTACAGGGCCATTAGCCTAGTGCACACCTATAAACCTATGAACCTATAAGCTTAAATCAGTAAAAGTGTACTTATGTGGCAGTGGAGGGAACTGCAGTTAAATATTTAACAATCGGTTGATAAGTAACATTTATTTCAGAAGATCTAGAACTACTTCAGAAATATGAAAAAGAAAGTGGCAGAGAACTAAAATTTACGCCTAGTACAGACTAGGTTTAGTAATACCACAACTGCACTACACTACAGCTAGGGCAGCACACCATGCCCTGTGGAGAACTGATGTTCTTTTGATGGGGTATAAAACTAAGGTATGTGCACCTTAAGTGCTGTGTTGCCTCTTCTTGTTAGGGAACATCCGATGACTACATATTAAGTGGTCTGTTATCAACTCACAATAAAATCAGTTAAGCTTTTGCCCTTTCAAAGTGTAACATGCTAGAATTAATTATATGAAAAGTGGAATTGACAGGCAAATAAATTACATATTAAAACTTTCTGCATAATTGAGAATATACTACACAGTAACATTTCATGGCCATCTACCCAAATCGGGTTAGGCAATGAGGTATACAGAGCATAAATTCACTCAAACATATATGTTTCAGTTTTAATCATATCTATTTATTAACTGGGTATGACCTGCAAAGCAAAAGTCTCTGTTTCTTAAGTGACCAATGAGATCTAGTCTTGTCATGTAACTTGTTTACATATGTGATTACAAGACGTGCTTTACTAAGTCATGTCCTGATCTGATGGTTATTTTCATGATTTTAGAAAACACTTGGCCAATATTTTACTAAAACCTACTATTTTTTCATTCGTCTCTCTTTTTCTTTGGGGGTTTATAGCTAGTTCATCTGTTACAGTATAAGTTTCAGTAAATATGCAGTTTGTCCTTTTATTAGCATGGCTAATGCACTGGAAAGGAGATGGTATCTCAAGTTGCAAACACAAAGTTAGTCTTGGTTTCAACACTTGGCAAAGAAAATAAACCTAGAAGACACAGAACTTCAGAAAGTGAAGAAAGAAAACCATCATTTCAAAAAGGTACTTTTGTTAGTACTCCTCCTCTGACTGAACTAAAATGAGTATTACAGTCATTAGATGTGGAGAAAATACCTGCGCAGCTCAGTACTATTAATACTACTTTCCAGCATTCCATTCAGAGGACAGCCTCGGTTTATCCATCCACAACCCCTTTTCCCATCATGGGGTCAGGGTGCCACTTCAACAGTGACAATCATCTGGAGCCAAGGTTTACATCACCAGGTGACTAACGCTACTCTTCTTTTAATTCTAATTTCTTTACTGAACCATCCATTTATAACTGTCCTTATATATATATAACTTGACCCGACCCAGTTCGGCTTTGTTAAGGGCGGATCATGCCTACTAAACTTGGTTGACTTCTTCGAGACAGTCACCAAGGCCATAGATGAGAATGTAGTTCACACAGCCTACCTTGACCATGCCAAGACTTATGACACCATTCCCCACTCGGAAATTATAGAAAAACTCACCGGCCTGAACATAAACCCTTATGTCTCGAGATGGGTTGTCAACTGGCTTACAGACAGAACTCGCACGGTAAGAATAGCAGGCTCCAGGTCCGACTCTAAACCAGTCACAAGTAGTGTCCCCACAAGACTCGGTCCCTACTGTTCGGCATATACTTCTCAGAAGTACAGGCAAACACAGGAGGACTATAACTAACCATGTTCACCGATAACTGCAAACTGGGAGCCATAACTGACTCTCCGGCTGACACAGACATTCTCCAAAAGGGCCTTACTGAGACAGACACCTGATGTTAAAGTCATGGTCTCAAGCTAAATGCCAAAAAATGCATAGTCACCCCGTTTGGGAAAAACAAAACACCCAAGAATTACCACATAGGTGGCAGCCCCCCTAATACAAAAGAGGTAATAAGAGATCTGGGGACCCAGGTAGAAGTAATTTCTCCTTTGACAATCATATTGCCAAAGTAGTTAGGAAATCCTTCCATGTAGCCCATCTAATTACTAAAGGGTTCACATTTAGAAATAAAGAGGTTATAGTGCCCCTCTACTCGTCACTCATTAGACCCATCATAGAGTACAATGCCCCATTTGGGATGTATCTCACAAGACACTTCCAGCAGCTGGAAAGACCACAAATGTACTTCACCAAGAGGATTACTGGTCTCAAACATATGTCCTATGCAGCCCGACTGGAAAAACTCCACTTGTACTCAGTCGCATGTCGCTTACTCAGAGGTGATCTCTGCATGACTTACAAAGCCATGTCCAACTCAGAATTGATGGACATGCTCCACCTAAATAAATCCAAGTCACTGCTAGCCACTCGCTCTAGTGAGCTAAACCTCGCCACAACAATAAATAGAACATGCTGGAGGGATAGATTCCTGTCACAGAGACTCCCCATGCTTTGGAATAAAATTCCTAACTACATTAGGTAGAGCCCCACACTAACACTCTTCAAGAGAAACCTTGACGAGTGGATGGATAACAGAAAATACATCCCTGGGATCACTTCATTGGCTCTGCTTGACAGAGGCTCAGTTAATTAATCAATGGGGCGGCGAAAGCCGACACACTCTGTCTAGGCTTATGAATGCCCTCGGGCAGATAGCTTAGTACCTACCTATGAACCTATATTATTAATCATAAACTGTTTTCATAATTCATAAACATTTCCAGTTAAATCCAGATTTTCCAATATATCATACTTTCTCATCACGTTACTAGTTTAATGTTAGTTTCACTGTCTTCAACTTCCAAATTTCTTTTCTTTTACTAAACTAATAAATCTTAGTAAAAAGTTTCCTTCTATTCCCTATAGTCAATCATATACAATATTTTTAATAAATATCTCAGTCTTTTATATATAATGGTCATTAATGTTATTTGTGTTACTGAGAATTAGAGGCCTCCAATTTTTAATGTCATTTTTCTCCTTTCATTTTAAAAATAAATTTCATAATTCTGTCACATTCTCTTTTATCACGAATTCCATACTCTAGCCACTCATTCAATACCTTAATTATCACTTCTTTCTTCTGTTTATTCATTTCTTTATAAAACTACATCCCACACTATTCAGTCCAGGTGAGCTCGTTCATGTTATGCCTTTTAAAACGTTGTTAAATTCCATTACACTTATTGTTTTTCTGTAGAATTTTTCGCTTGTTTTGTGCATACAGTAGTGAACTTTTCGTCATATTGTCATTATATTTCCTTTTCATTATTCATGCTTCCATTCAAACAACCCCTAATAGCAAGAGAAGTTCCCCAATACCCAGGCCAAATTTCCCATAGCAATCTAAACACCTCAGGTCTTCCCTGAAAACAGGCCACTAGTCCAAGGGGACAAACCCAGTTAAAAGAATAAATAAAATACATTGTTGAGCTCAGAGATGGCCAAATTATTACACTCATATTTAGAATTAGTGATTATTTGCCTTGCTTCTAAAATGTATAGTGACAAAGACTAAATTCTGAAACTGACTAATGTAAAACATTATAGTAGTCCTGATCTGAAAGGTTCATACGTATTTACAAAACTTAGGACTAAGGAAACCATGGAAATTTAATATATTCGGGTCTGCTAGATAGGGGATCAAAAATATTTGATACTTCCAATGCAACCATCAAGTCTGAGGCCTTTATCAAAAACTAAATGCACATTCCTGGCCTGACCTCAGCACATGTAATTAGAGACTACAGTCACAAAAATTGGTAACATACTTGAACTCCCTTTGCCTAACTGATATCCTAATTCATTTAGCTGTACCTCTTGCTTAACTAGGCTGAGTCACAAAGAGCTTTACAGTATTCAGTCATAAATAACAATCTGGCTAGGATTTATTTCTCTAACATTAATCAGGTAAGACCACTAGGGGGATATCTTTTAATCTGGAGTGCCCAGGACCAGTGGTCATTCACAGGCTCACAATAATCAATAGGAGAATTAGCAAATCAAATTAAGGAGTATATTCTGAAACCTCATAGCAGCTCATTGCCTTAATCCATTGTACTACACTGCCTGTTCAATACAGATACTGAGATCGCCCAAACACGCAGAACATATGTTACATCCTACCGTAATCAACACAGTTAACTTGTAGTATTTGACAGAACATAAACTAATGTATAATGGAAGATGAATCTAAATATCAGTACATTTCATGGAAATAAGCACATCTTTCAGTAGATCATGCTGCATGTAATTTGTGTGCAGATGAATTAGTTGTGAGGAGGTCACGTAACATGAATAGTCACACACTGCAGCAGGTTTGTGTGCCATCATGTCATGTGCACTAAGAGCACATTTTAAACAAGGTTTAGTGAGCAGGTCACATAACATAAATAGTCACGCACTGCAGCAGGTTTGTGTGCCATCACTTGATGTGTACTAAGAGCACATTTTAAATGACACTTTAGTGAGCAGGTCACGTAACATGAATAGTCACGCACTGCAGCAGGTTTGTGTGCCATCACTTCATGTGCACTGAGAGCACATTTAAACGAGGCTTAGTGAGCAGGTCATGTAACATGAATAGTCACGCACTGCAGCAGGTTTGTGTGCCATCACTTCATGTGCACTAACGGCACATTTTAAACGAGGCTTAGCCTGTGAGCAGGTCACATAACATGAATAGTCGCACACTGCAGCAGGTTTGTGTGCCATCACTTCATGTGCACTAAGAGCACATTTGAAACAAGGCTTAGCCTGTGAGCAGGTCACGTAACATGAATAGTCACACACTGCAGCAGGTTTGTGTGCCATCACTTCATGTGTGCTAAGAGCACATTTTAAATGACACTTAGTGAACAGGTCACGTAATATGAATAGTCACGCACTGCAGTAGGTTTGTATGCCATCACTTCATGTGCACTAAAAGCACATTTTAAACGAGGCTTAGCTTGGGAGCAGGTCACATAACATGAATAGTCACACACTGTAGCAGGTTTGTATGCCATTGCTTCATGTGCACTAAGAGCACATTTCAAATGAGGATTAACCTGTCCGCTGTCTCACTACAAACTGCAACCCATGACAGGACGTCGGCTTCATGACTCTGCAAGTCAAAAATCTGTTGTTACCATGAAGTGAACATGAGTCACTGCATATAAGGAACCTGGAAATTAATTCTTCAGTGGAAACAGCAGTCTGCAGAACCCAGTGAAGCAGTTTTTCATACAGCTGGCAGCTTGCTAGAAAACAGCCATATTCATGGATTTCCAATCAGTTCATCAATCAGTCTTCTCCCCAACAGCCCTTGTAGGTAAGACTATGCCAAGAGAATGGAACATCTACCCTACTGAGGAATGCCACTCCAGTTTGCCAAGGTAACATTCCGTATTTCCACTGCTTTTTTCTCTATTTGGACTTCTACGTCCTCCTAATTTTGCAGTGCTTCCCAGATTGAATCTCTGATCTGATTGCCTAGCTGCTTTCAGCAAGTAATTTATTTTGTGCTACATCGGTTATTAGTCCTATTATACAGTTAGTCTAATTACACCTCTATCAGTTATGTTAAAAAAATGCCAGCATCACAGCACTTCCTTGGTCTGTGTTGATAGGATGTTGTGGTACAGAGTAACTGTGGAAACAATTTTTGACACATCTTCCTTTCCAGTAATCTATCTAAAGTCACAGATGGTATCACAATGGACTTTATCCAAAACAACAAAGGGGACCTACTTCTGTTATATATGGAAAAGGATTGATCAATATAATGGAGAGCTTGCCTTTTAAATCATGTGGCATTTTTCAAAGTAGCAATAACAGCAACTGATTAAGGGCTGAAAGCTCTCAGTACCTATATATATTTTTCTTTTTTTTGCTCTGGGTACCTATCTTGATATTGCTAAGGCATCTGAATCTATTCCACAGAAGGAAATGACTGCTAAATTACAAGTATTAAAATGTCAACCTGTTTCTAAATTCAGTGGCTAAACGCTGGTTAAGCAATAAGATGCACCAAGCTGGGGGGAGGGAGTTAGCTGTTCACCTAAAGGAGTTATCTGCGGTATTCCACAGGGCTCTCAGTTTTTTTGGACTATATCTTTGAGCTACAGGAGTAGCAAATGGGCTGTAGTTACCAAAACATGCAGAAGACTGCCCAAGTTCTGCAAAAGTAAGCAATCGGTAAAGTAGCAATGACCTCATTATTAGTGTTTGTAAATGTACCATTACGAGACTTGGCAAAAGGACAAATTATGATTTCAAAATAAATAAATAAATGTTCATGACATAAAAAGACAATGCCATTAAAGATCTAGAGGTAGATATTAGACAACAATTTAAATGTTGCTCAATGTGTGTATTTGCTAAAAGCAGAAAAGCATATTCCATAGCATATCACCTTCAGAAGCTATCATGGGTTTGCCCAGGTAGATCAATGTACCACTTTATGCCTCACTGATTTGACCAATTATTGAACATAGTTGGTGGGTTTTGTAGCATTCCAGTAAGTCACCAGAAAGAACTTGAAAAAATATCACTATTCAAAAAATGTTGGGCAGGAAAACTTGAACTACTCAGAAAAGTTTTAAGAACTGTCAATACATTCGGTTACTAAAAGGTCACCTCTGTCTGGTCTAGTAAAGCAATGTCTGATCCATTTCTACTTGAATGCCTTTTCGTGAAGCACAAAGTTGGGAAAGCCACCATCAAACTGGGGCCCCATGACCAACACATTAGAGATCACCTTCAAAGATCATGGAAAATGCTTTTTTTCCCAATCAGAAGTCATTAGTCAATAACCTCCTTAAATAATAATCTTGATATATGTACTGGAAGTAGAAAATGCCAACAACAGGTTGCAGCAGTCAGTCTTTATGAAGAACAGTAGGTCATTAACTGGACCAGTATATCAGTTACATTGCTCCTTGTTGTTGAATACGTACAGCTCATACCGCCAGCAATTCCCTCTACATAGTTCAGCCTTCAGGTGGGGAAAAGCTGCCAGGGGGCTGTCTATATACACCCAACTTATTCTGCACTACACAGCAAGCATGCAGCAGACTCAACATCTTACTTGTTTCTGGGAAATCCATAAATATACCTACACTCCCAAGCACGCCCCCCGCTGTAGGAATGGCTGCATCTCTGAAATCCTTAAGCCCAGGTCTTCTGTTACCAAGTGCCAAGCTAAGTATTGACAAAGCCTTGTGCTTCTCTCTCATGTTTTCTTGTATGCAGTACTATGGATTCTGAGATTGCTGCTTAGGTATCAAGTGCAAAAAAAAGTCACTTCCAATCACTGGCATTTGTATTTCTAACTACCTGAACTGACAACAAAGTGCAAAGCATAACACTTGCAACTGTATCGAATTAAACTGAAAATGAACAACAAAATAACTTTTACACAAACTAATGCATCTTTAAATAGAAAATAAGGCTGCTCTTCTTTTAAAGCTGGATATATAACAGCCCTGCTCAGTGAAATAATACTACTAAGAGAGTTCTCCCAGGCTCATGTTAAGATTGACAGTTGCTTATGTATAGATACAAAAACCTACCCATTGTCCACACAGTCTGATTGCTTTCCATTTCACAGCACAACATTAATTTTTATTAGAACACACTTCATAGCCACTTCATCTCTGTCTGATTCAACAGACTCCAGTGATAGGTTGAGGACTGATTCATTAGTTTTATGTCTCTTTTTAACTAACACTCAGGATCACACCTGCATATCAGCTGCCTCAGGATCTGACATAAAATGATTACTACCTGAGCACTTCAGATACACTCCTGTTTTATTTAGTCACTGGAAAACAAACTATGCTTTAACTTTTAGAGATGATTTGAGAAACTCTGTTTGCCTAGCACTTTCATATACTGCATGTGTATTCAGTCTTTGTTCTTTGTCTGACAGTGATGAAAGACACCACAATTCTGCATTATCCTTCTGTGATGGTTCAACCGCATGTTGCTTGGGATCTGATAACCGAAACCTTTATTTGTTATTAACTCTTCATCCCTTGTTTTATCCCTTCTCCTGGTTTAGGCATTCAGTACTATTGTGAATATCAATTTTAAATACATTATTTTAAGTGTTAAATTATGTTATTTTGTATATGTTTTATTTAAACATACAGCAGGATATAATAATCCATTAAAATCACACAGCCAGTCATAATGAGAAAATATACATGAATGCATGAACAATAAGTATGAAGACATTGATTATATCCTTATCATATGTCAAGTCAACATACAATGAAGTTAATGACATTATCATTACATAGGGTAAATCAATTGTTTATAAATGTTAATTTAGGATAGATTGTAAAAGAGATGGAGACCCTAAAAGAAGACATCATTCAAGAATTTAAACATATAAATAATAGAGTTTAGGATAACTTCTGTATAGCATTTGGTCATATGTAGCATATGTCAAACAGCCATCTAATCAATGAAAATATTAAAAGGTACCATGAGCCAAGACCTTAACAGGAATAGCAAAGTGGATCCAGCAGTATCATTGTAATAGATTAATAAATGTATCCTTCCCATAAATACTTGAACAGAGAGGTAACATTTAGTTGAAGAATCAGTAGCACATTATTGTCCATTTAAAATATCATCCTGTAAAGATTCACATTAGCCACAACATGAAAGGCAATACTATAACATAAGAATGTGCGTGAGTAAATCTGGATCATCCCCTGAACCAGCTCATCTACCTTATGGATGTCCAGACTCAAGTTATTCCTCAACCATTAGTCAAATGAAAACAGTGCTTGGAAAATTGTTAATTTCAGCAGAAAAGTAGTCGGTTTATTTTTCCTCTACATATATATCCTTCAGTATTCACTGGGGCTGATATGGATCAATAATGTCTAGTAATAGATTTTTTACCAGCAAGAAGTAAAATGGATAAAACTGACTCGGAAACCTTTCAGTCTGGATAGACTGCATGAACCACAAAGTGATGTCTCTCGGTTAATGTGTATTTAGTGTTTGCCAATGCTTATTTATTAACTGACATTTGATTACTGGGAAAGTCCAACTTGGTATGAGCCCATTTTCAGTGGAGGCCCAGGTAGAAAAGCTCCAATGCAAAGTATTATATAACATTTTAATAATAGTTTTACACTCTAAAAATAATACAAAACAAGCTACAGCTTACATAATTATACCAAATTAGACAGAATATGAAAGAACTGGTTAAGAACAGATGCAAGTTATATGATAATGATTTAGTTGTTAGTGAAATTGTACCCAGTTTATACAGAAATTAAAGGCAAGTTAGTGTAATACAAACAGGAATTGCAATACAAAGTGAGAGAAAATCAGTCTTATGGTATATTTAGAAAGTCAGGGAGAAAAATTGATAGTAAGGAAGTGAGTAAAGAAGGGAGAGTAAGGAGATGCAAGGTATGAATACGTATCTGTCCACATTTAGGGATATAGTTTATCCTGGTGTTGAGCAAGAACAGAGACAGCTTTTTGCTAGAAATCTTTCAGAATGATTTTGAAAGATAGGAGGGAGGGTATTGATCTGATGGATAGAAAAGTAATTCCAGACCTTAACAACATGGTATGAGTACAGACAATGCCCAGAAGATTTGATAGGTTGGTGAACAGACAGGGGTTTTTGGTCTTCGGATCACAATGACTGACTGAGAACACAGCTTAGTCATGGTCAAATGGAGCCCTAGGCAAGGTAATGGATCTGGCTCCTCCCACAGCAGCACCCCTGCCCCTAGCCATTCCAGTGTCCCATTACTTGATTACATCTCCCCAGTGACCATACATGCTGTTCAAACCCATCAGTGTGCACACTATTTTCTTCTTTACTTCTACAATTCTAGATATTTAAAACTTAACGTTATAGCACAAACGCTGACAGCCATTTGCTAAACAAAACAATACAGTCTCACAGTGAAAAAAGGCTTGGCATGAACAGAAAGTTTCTCTGCCCTTGAAGCTCACATTAAGCGAAAACCATAGCCAAAGAAAATGGATCTGGCCATTGGCAGATTAGGTTTACCTTCAGGCTGTTTTCCAACCATAAGCCCCTTGCACACATAGGTTCATAGGTTCATAGGTTGGTACTAGGCTATCAGCCCTAGGGCCTATACAAGCCTAGCCATAACAATTCCCTGGCTATTTCTTCCCACATTATTTACTTTCCTGGACCCCTGTCTAGCAGGGCGACTGACGTGATCCCTGGGGTGAATTTCCTTTCTCCCATCCAATCGTCAAGGTTCCTCTTGAAGAGGTCCAAAGAGGCACTCTGCTTGACATGTATGGGCAATCTATTCCAGAGTCTGGGGAGTCTCTGGGTCAGGAACCTATCCCTCCAGCATGTTTTGTTTATTGTGATGACAAGGTTTAGATCCCTGGAGCGTGTAGCTCTGAGGGATTGGGATTTCTTTAAGTGTAGCATGTCCAACAGCTCTGGGTTTGACATGGCCTTGTATGTTAAGCAGAGATCGCCTCTGAGTAGACGATATGCGACAGAGTATAGCTGGAGTTTTTAAGGCGGTCAGCGTAGGGCATCTGCTTTAGGCCTGTGATTCTTTTAGTGAGGTATTTCTGAGGCCTTTCCAGTTGTTGCAGATGTCTTGAGAGGTACACACCAAATGGGGCGTTGTATTCTATAATAGGTCTAATGAGGGATGAGTACAGTGGGACAATGACCTCCTTTTTCTGGATGAAAAGCCCTTCGTGATGAGGTGTGCCACATAGAAGGATTTCCTGACTGTTGTGGCGATGTGGTTATCGAAGGTGAGACCACTGTCCACCTGTGTCCCTAAGTCTCTTATCACACTTTCTGTGTTTAGTGTACTGCCACCTATATGGTAATTCATGGATACATGTTTTTTTTCCCAAAGGGGATAACAATACATTTCTTGGCATTGAGCTTGAGCCCATGGCTCTGGCACCAAGCATCTGTTTCTGTAAGGCCCTTTTGTAGAGTATCCACATCATTTGGGGATTCAATAATGGCTCCCAGTTTGCAGTCATCTGCAAACTTTGTTAGCCAGAGTCCCTTAGTGTTGACCTGTACTTCAGAGAAGTAGATGCCAAACAAGAGCGGCCCCAGGACTGAACCCTGAGGTACTCCACTTGTCACTTGTCTGGAGCTGGGTTTGGAGTCGGCTACTTTTACAGTGTGGGTTCTATCAGTAAGCTATTTAGCAACCCATTGGGTGACATAGGGATTAATGCCCAACTTAGTAAGTTTATCTATGATTCCAGAGTGGGGATGGTGTCAAAGGCCTTGGCAAGGTCTAGATAGGCTGTGTGGACCACCTTACCCTTGTCCATGGCTCTGGAGACTGATTCAAAGAAGTCAATCAGGTTCAGGAGACAAGATCGGCCCTTCACAAACCCAAACTGGGTGGGGTCCAGTGTTTGAAGGTTGCCAATGTCTTTGTTTATAAGTTCCATGATAATACGCTCCATGGCCTTGCAGATAAGGCTTGTCAGACTGATGGGAAGGTAGTTTCCAGGATCCAAGGTGGATCCCCCCCTTGTGGATTGGGATAACTGTAGCTCTGTGCCACTCAGTGGGCACGAAACCTGAGGTGAGGCTATGATTAAACATGACACTTAGGTGAGGTGCCAGTTCATATTGTAGTTCATGTAGTACACAGCCCGGGATGTCATCTGGTCCCATGGATGCTGTATTCTTGGCTTTAGAGAGTGCATTTTGTACCTGTGTGGCCGTTATTACTGGAATTTGGCAATCTTCCGGTATTGAGATGGGCCATTTAGGGGTGAGAGGGGGTGAAGTTGGCACTGAATCGATCTGCCAGGATTTTGGCAATATCCTTTGGATCAGTATATTTAATGCCATTCTGTTTTAGCTCAGAGCAGATCTGAGCATTGCCATTTAGATTCTTGACATAGTTATAGAATGCTTTGTGGTTGTCTTTGGAATCTTTGGCAATTTTATTTTCGTAACTAGCTTTGGAGGATTTTATGAGGCATCTCAGTTTCTTACTGAGGCTAGTAAGGGAGTTTTTTGCATCCTGGGATTTTCCTCTTTTCTGCAAAAGTTTCTTCCTTTTGTTGTAAAGTTTGTTTATGGCAGGGGACCACCAGATTGGCTTCCTTTTTTGGATGAGAGCATTTTGGTTCTATTTGGGATGGCACGATTCATGCATGAGTGGATGTGCTCGTACAGTGCCTTAGTGTAGGATTCAGCAGTTGAACTTTCAGTTCCCGTCTGCATGGGTGTTATGAAGTTTGTCACTTCTGACTTGAGTAGCATGAAGTTGGCTTTGGAGAAGTTTTTTATGGTGGTTTCTTTACTGGGGGGTGGGGGTGTGATGTGGATGTTAAGGGTGATTAGCTTATGGTCAGACCTGACTAACGAGGGGGTGACCATAGGTATGGAGCATTGATTTCCCATGTTGGTAATGACCAGGTCTAGGATATTGGAGCCCCTGGTGGGACTATGGATTAGTTGATCCAGGGCATACATGCATGTATTCTTTGATACACCAACCTGATTATATTAAATTATATTCCTTGTATAATATACCACCACTTATTAGAGTTTGTTTTAAATGTATAGTTTTGAACATTTTTCCAGTAAGCAATGAAACAAAACATCAACCAATAATGAAATAAATACTCATTAGAGAACATTTCAACCGCAAAAAGCCAATCGATTTTCTGTCATTACAATCCACCAATATCAATCAATATACACAATCTCTGCAGAAGAAAAGTCATCTAAATAATTCCATATTAAAGAGATCTGTGACTAATGAATAAGTTACTGCTAGTAAACTACTTTACATTTCAATGTTTCATCAACAAATTCAGTGCCTGCTGCTCATGAAGTATAAACTGCCCACGTTACATATAAAAAAAAGGTAATATGCCAACAGGGAATGGCTGTCAACCCAACAACAGGTTCATAGTTACTATGCCTCTCATCCAAAGGGGGATATTCTCAGGAGTTCAACACCCCCATACCCCCTTAAAGGGCAATGCATATCACCAGTTCATCTACATGGTGTGGGAGTAGAACCACAGCCTTCTACACCAAAGGCAAGTATGCTACCTGTTGTGCTACTAAACCTGCTTTCAAATTTTATAGCACACATTTTTGATGAGTTTTGCTTATGCAATTTTGTATATGCAGGTCAAATTTATGATTATCATCCATTATTATCCCTAACAATTTGCTATGAGAAATGACTTCAGTGGTTGTATTATTGAAAGATTGGACTTTAAATGTTGTTGTTTCATAAGAGAGGGATTTGTTGAAAAATGTAGTAGTTTTTTTTTTTTTTGAGGACTGAGCTTGAGTTTTGAGTTACAAAGCCATGATTCAGTTGCTGTTAAAGCTTCCCGAATAATTTTTTGGAGATGTGCCATGTTGTCAGACATGCAAATAAGTGTGGACTTATCTACGTGCTATATTAGGGAGGCCTGTTGTGAGGATGTATGGAGGGTGTTGGTGAGAATGTTAAAGAGGAGAAGCCCAAGGACAGAGCTTTATGGTACACCAGTGGTGAATGGCAGGTATGGAGAGAGGGTGGTGTAATTTTACTGATACCTATTGGATAGATAGCTTTTAAACCATAGAAGGGTTGGCTGAGAGACCTAATGAGGACATTCAGAGTTGAGGTTTGCTGTGACAAACTGTGTTGTAGGCTTTATTAAGGAAGACACTAGCTTGTCATTACCTCTCGCTTTATTGACAGTGTCTATATATGTTAGAAGTGCAGTGTTAGTACTATGGAAAGGATGGAAGCCATGCTGTATGGGGGATAGGAGTTCTTTTTCTAGAAGATGGTTTAGCAATTGTTTTTGAATAAATTTTTCAAGTATATTTGAGAGGGGGATAAGAATGCTATAGGTCTAAAGTTAGTAATGTCTGTTGAATTAACTATTTATGTTATTGGATAATGTGTGACTTTTTCCAAAGACAGAGAACATGAGATTCCTGAATTCACCTACTTATAAGGATTGAGACAGGGTAGACAATGCTATTGGCTGATATTTTAAGGTACTCACTTTGAAGGTCATTAACTGAAGTACAGCATGGTTTGAGTTTAAAAGTAGTTTATATAGGATGTGGGCAAAAGTTTGAAGGTGAAAGTGGATATGGTGATGTGTGGCATATCCTAAAACTGTTGCATTCAGGGAAAACTAAAAAAAAATGTTCCCAAATAGGAGTGGATAGGGGCTGAGAACAACACCAACAAAGCAGATCGCTAGTACTGGAGTTGATAACCATGTACTCAGCAATTATAAATAACTTATAGAGGCATTTC
Organism: Protopterus annectens; assembly: GCF_019279795.1. Taxonomy (NCBI): domain Eukaryota; kingdom Metazoa; phylum Chordata; order Ceratodontiformes; family Protopteridae; genus Protopterus; species Protopterus annectens. The sequence goes on from NC_056734.1 coordinate 184,750,729, forward strand.
CAAGCAAATGTTCTTCACCTAGGGGAAGAAGCAACTCTTCTGGGAGATTATAATAAAGTTATGACTTTCCTGTCATCTATGTCCACAGTTACTATGGCAAAGAACTTTTTCTTATCGAGTGTAATCAATAATGCAATAATAAACGCATCATATAGGACATAGATGGAGCTTTGCTACCTTCTGTCATAAAAAAGCTTTGACAAAAAGTTGTTTAAAAGGAGAACATAGTATAGAATCTATTTACTGGAGAGAGGCTGTATCATTAACAAAGGAATGTATATGATATGCATGAATATATTGAGAGGAGAAAAGGTCATATTCTTCTATCAGGTCTCTGAGTGACTTTTATTTAGTTAATAACTGGAAAGGGAGTACGAGGCATTTTCCCCATTACAATTGGAATGGAAAGGAAGAGAGGTCCTTTAAAGAGAGCACCACAAGGAAAGACCAAAACAGGTAGCGTACCAGAAGGGTTAATGCTTTTGCACATTTTAAGCACTTTAATATACAAGTTATACAAGTTATTCACATATTGAGATTGAGCTACTATGCAAGAGTTAAAAGAATATCCTTGTGCTTTATAATAAAGTAGAAGAAATTTAGCATAATCATCATGGACTAGATAAGAACATTTCAGGGGGTACATCTTTAGGTGCAGGAAAATTACTATAAGGTAAACCCATGAAGAAGGCTGTTTAGGAGAATACAAACTACTAAAAAGCCTCAATATGGTTGCTTGCTAAGTTGCTATCATACTTAAGACGTCTAAGCCCCCCTCTCAACTGAATAAAATAATAGGTACCTAATGGACCCCCTAGGTAGGATGGGAACCTAAGAAACTTCCTGCTGATGAGTCCCACTTCCAAAAGGTACTGCAGGAAATTGTTATAGGAAATCTCTGTAAGACACAAGATACTTCAGGATATAATATAATTTTTATCAAAAGAAGCCTAAGTTCAAAAGCTTGAAAGCAAGGCCCCCGCGTCTTCCATTCTTGTATAAAATAGCCCACTACAAGCTGAATTAATTCCTAGTCTTAGTTTTAGTTGTTGCAATATATATTCCCAAATATTTGAATGAATGTGGGTTCATTATAGGTCAAAATGAGGGAGCTGTAACTGCAAGGCTTTAACTCCAAAGGATATCAAAACAGATTTAGATAAATTTGGTTTGTACCCAGAAATAAAATAGAAAGAATTTAGGAAAGCTCAGTATCTAGGTAAATTACACAGAGAGCCCAGTATCTAGATAAATTACACACAGGATTAGATAAAAATATTAAAAGATTATCTGCAAAAAGGGTTATGTTTCCTAGAGGGGGGTGAGTAGACACAAAATTTGGTCGCAGAAGTAATCAGGTTTAAATTTCATTAAAAGCCAAATGGAGGACTTGTGCCAAAGGTTCAATAGTTGTAATAAAGAGTAATGGGGCTAATGGACACCCTTGCCTAACTCCTTTCAGAAGAGGAAATGACTGAGAGATATATGAACCTATCCTAATTACTCCAGTAGAACTATTATAAACAGAAGTTAATGCTCCAATAAAAGTAGAGGGAAGATAAAATAAACAAACTTCAAATAGGCAAGGCCATTTAAGATTATCAAAGGCTTTTTCTGCATCTATTAACAGGCCTATAAGAGAGTTACAAACATGCCCATACTCCAGCTAAAGCACTGTTTGCAAAATATGCCCCCAAAAGGTCCAATTTTTAACAAGGCCAGTCTGACTTGAGTGAATTATAAAGGGAAGCAAAGGTATAATCCTGGCTGCCCATACTCTGATATAAATCTTTATTGTCAACGTTAAACAAGGAAATGGGTCTATTTTTTTTTTAAATTTTATTTTACATTTGTTAACCGGGAGAGTCCGACAGGACGCAGGTCCATTTTCAGCAGAGGCCCGGGGAGAAAAGCTCCAAGTTAGTTCATTTACAAGTTGGTTAAATCATTTGGTACAGATGTAATAAGCATCAATAGAGGTTAATGTCAAAGTTACAAGTTGTCAGTGTGATTCTATGCAGCAAATAGTCATACACAGTTAAATATCACATGATACATAGGTCACATAAAAATGATTGCTAGATATTTAGTCTACATAATAGGTCATATTTAGGCAGTCGTACAAAATGTAATATTTTTTTTTTTTTCTAGTAGGGAGAGCATCAAAAGAGCAGGTGTTTACTAGGAAAAAGTTCTAGAGTTGGTTGTTTAATTGTTAGGATACAATTTGAGAGATAGATAGTCTTAGATTAGGAGGTTACTGTTTATTAGGATTCAGTTTTGTAAGGAAGAATTCTTCATTCACATGGCCAGTAGAAGTTAATTCTACAAGGAACTTTACAATGCTTTGTAGGATTAAATATATATATTGGCGGGGATCTTAGTGAGAAGTTAATTCTACAAGGAACTTTTCAATGCTTTGTAGGATTAAATATATATTGGTGGGGATCTTAGTGATTTGCCATGGTCGGGGCGTAGCATGAGCATAGCCAATTATTAGAGTAGTGTTTTTTTAGAAGGTGTTTAAATTGTTTTGGAGAGGTTGTGGCGGTTATGTGGTTTGGCAGTGTATTCCAGGCCTGGGCTATTGTGCAGGCATATAGGGATTTACCTGCTTCATTTTTATGTCTGATTACTTTTATTAGATTTTGGTTGCTAGATCTTAGTTCTCTAGTGGTTCTGTAAGGCTCAATAATGCTCTGAAGTGCTGGAATTTTATCTGGTAGGTGGTAGAGCTTTTGTGCTGTTGAGATTTGATTTAGTAGTAATACATTGGTTAGCTCTAGCCAATTGAGCTGTTTTAGGGATATACAATGATGGGACCTATGTGAGGTTTCAGTGGCAAATTTGGCAATCTTGTTGTAACACGATTCCATTTTGTTTAGGTCTTTTTGACTTAGATTGGTTAATATGGGGGAGGCATATAGTAGGATGGATAGCAGGTGGGTTCTAGCAGTAGTAGTTTTAGTATGTGTGGTCATGAATTGTTTGTTTCTATAGAGTAGGCCTAGTTTCTTGTTCACTTTTTTGATGGTTTGTGCTACATGGGTATCAAATTTTAGTTGGTGATCGATTTCTACACCTAGTAGTTTTGTGTGAGGAGTTGGTGTGATTTGAATATTACTTTTAGAGTTTATAGTTAAAGTTTCTTTTGAGGGATGGGATCTTCCGGGATTGAACAGAATCAGTTTAGTTTTGTTGGGATTGAGAATAAGTTTAATATTGGCAAACCATGTTTCAGCTAGAGTGAAGTTTGATTGGGTTAGGGTTTGTAGTTCTTTAATGTTTGGGGCGGCACATGTAATGGAGGTATCGTCTGCGTATTGCACTACTGAGGCAGTGGGTAGGGCTGAAGAGATCTCCTTAGTGAAAAGAGAGAATAGTAGAGGGCCTAAGATAGATCCTTGAGAGACTCCTATGGAAACTGGCAGTAGGGTGGACAATTTGTCTTGCCATAGTACTGCTTGATGTCGGTCTGATAAGTAACTGTGAAACCAACTTATTGGGGCAGAGCAAAGGTTAAGGTTAGACAAGGTATGGAGAAGCATATTATGGTTCACCATGTCAAAGGCCTTTGATAGGTCTAAGAAGATGGGAGATACAAATAAGCCTTTGTTCCTGTGGTGGTTTACTGTGTTGGTATAAGAAAGGAGAGCAGTAGTGGTGCCGTGGGAGGGTCTAAAGCCATGCTGAGTTTTGGATAGTAGATTGTTTTTTTGGAGTTAATATATTATTTGGGAATGGATGACTCTTTCCAGTATTTTGGATAGAGGGGATAGGATAGCAATTGGGCAGTAAATGGTCAGTTCTAGGGAAGAGCTGCCTTTATGAAGTGGAATGATATGTGAAGTTTTCCATAAGGTGGTTACTTTATGTTCAGATAGAGATCTGTTTATGAGGATAGATACAGGATAGGATATGGCCTCTGCAGATATCTGAAGGAAATCTGAACGTAATTTGTCAGCAGCCAGGGTAGTTGGTTTAAGTTGCTGAAGGAGTTTTGAGATTGTCTTGGTTGGGACTGGTTCCATCGAGAAGGTAGTAGTGGTCTGTGTTTCCTTATTGTGGAGTGGGGTGAGTAGTTGTGTTGGTGTGTTTGCATTTGGTTGGGCTTTTGTTAGTTTTAGTATGGTTTATGTGAAGAAATTGTTGAATTGTGTAGGGATGTTGGTATCATTATTTGGGAGCACAGGGGTAGGGGTGGAGGCTTTTCCTGGGTATAGTATTTTAGTTATGCTGGACCAAAATTTTTGTGGATTATGTGCATATTTGTTTTGAGTGTTTATATAGTAGTTAGTTTTGTTGGCTTTAATCTGTCTTTTAGCTTTATTACGGAGTTCTAGATAATTTTGTCTTAGTTTAGGTGATTTATTTTTTTGAAACAGTATCCAGCTTTTATCCCTTTCTTTCATTGTGTTTTTAGTTTCCTTTGTGAGCCATGGGGCATGGTTGTTTTTTACCCTTACTGTTCTAGAGGGTGCATGGTAGTTTAAGATATCTAGAAAGGTGTTATTAAAATATTGTATGGCATCGTCGATGGAGTAGTTGTTTAAGGGGGGTCCAGTTGCAGCATTGTAGTGATCTACTAAAGTCAGTGGCCTTGAAATTCTTTTTGTTGCGTATCATTCTAAGGATGGGCTGGTAGATGTGTTGGTTAGATCTATTCCTAATTAGATAGGTTGGCTGGTGATCGCTTAGACTGTCTGGGAGACACCCTGACTGTTGTACAAGGGAGGGATGGGATAACAGAATCCAGTCTAAGATGGATTGACATTTAGTTGCTTTGTCAATTCTGGTGGGGTTGGATATTATTTGGGTGAATCTGTGGAGGTTAAAGTGGGTAGTGGGGTTGTGATTAGAGCATTTGAGCCAGTCTATGTTAAAGTCCCCTAGTACTATTGTTTCATGGGGAAGGGAATTTGAGGTCCAATTAAGTAGGTTTTCTGTTGTATTGATGTTATTACCTGGAGGGAGGTAGGCTCCTGCAATTACTATTTGTTTGTGAGAGTTTAGTTTGAGTTTTGCCAGGATCAGTTCTATATCCTTAACTTCTTGGGTATCACAGTCAAACTGTTCCATGGTGAGATGGTTTTGAAATAGGATAGCTACCCCTCCACCTTTCTTTTCTACCCTATCCTTTCTTATCATATTATAGCCTGGGGCTATGATTTCATTATTGCTATGTTCAGGTTTAAGCCAGGTTTCTGTTACTATGACTATGTCTGGTTTATATAAGGCTAGAGGGCATGAAGGTCCCGGATTTTGTTTAGTATACTTCTTATGTTTATGTTTAGGAAAAGGAGGGATGAGGCAGGTTTGTTGTAGATAGGGTTAACTAAGTTTGGGTTAGTGGTAATAGTATGAGTGGGTCTGGGGTTGGGGTGTATGTCACCACAGTAGGTCAGTATGAGTAGGAGGTGTAGATAGAGTTTAATTAATTTGTGAAGTATTTTGTTTTGTTTATGGGAGGTGAGTGGGTTAGTTCTTGGTGTTAGTTTGTTATGACTGTATGTGAGTATTTTACAGGTATTAATATCAGTTGGTGTGATTATAAAACATTTTAAGTGATTGTGGTAAGGTATGGTTGTAGTCTGCCATGGAGATGGCTTGTTGCCTTGTAGTTGGCAGTGGTAGGAAGAGGGGATGGAGAGAAGGAGTAGGGTGAGAATAATGTTTGGATAGAGTAGTAGTGTTATTAGCAGGTTCCTTTGTGATTTGGGCATATTTATTTTATGCAGAGAGAAAGTTGTTGAGATACAGCTAATACATGGGTATTGATAGAGGGTGGTGCAGTGAGTATGTAAGGGTGTGGTGTAAGTGGATATGTAGTAGTTGACTGATTTGGGAGTGTCTAGTTTGTTAGTGGGTATGGTGTTTTCAGTTTCAATTAGGTTGATAGGTTAAGTGGGTGGTGAGGTAATTACTGGTGGGTGTGGTGCTTAGGTATAAGTTACAGTGACCTAGGGGTGGGTGGGAAAGGGGGTAGGGGAGCAGAGTGAGCCCGAGTGTTAGTGAGGGTGAATGGAGCGGGGCTGTACTGGGTTGGAAGAGGCCCAATATTCACAGAAACAATCAGTGTAAGTTGTTGAAGATGGAGGAGACCTCTAGCTTCACTGATTTCTTTTATGCATAAATCTCTGAATGGGAATTAGACAGCCCTAGGGCTGAGAGCTAACAGGCACAGGTCTGTGAAGAGAGTTAGTGCTAGGTATATTTGCACTTCTGTTTAGGTAGATATAGAGCCTTAGAGCTGGTAACAGGATACAGGAGGGAAAGTGTAGCTACTGGGCTGCGAGTAGGGCTAGAGAGGTGACTGGGGGTGTAGTATTGGGAGAGTAGTGGTGGTGGGCTAGGGTTATGTGAGAGATGGTCCTGCTAAGAGAAGAGACCACTGTGAGGATGGGGTAAAAAAGTGGACTGAGAGGGGGTTAGTCTAGTAGCGATTGGTAAGTGAACATAGGGTGATAGAGAGAGAGATACTTTTAAGTGGAGGTAGACAGAGTGATGGACAGATAGAGTGATTGAGCTAGTGAGATGGGGTTGTTGGGACACTGGAAGGTTGTAGTGGTTGTTAAGACAGTTGGGGCTCCCAGGGCTGTGACTAAGCTGACCAAGTACCCTCAACAGATTATTACAAAGTAGGCTAAGTAGGACTAGGTAGATGATATATATCACACATACGTTCTTTAGTTAAACTGGGACTGTTGTTGGTGAGGTTTCCACTGAAGATGCAACACGCAAGGGAGTTGTGGTCTTTCCAAGTGGGTTAGGATTTGAAGAAAACCTTAAAGTTTTGGTGCCAGGGACCTGTAGGATTACTATGGAGAAAATAGAACAATTGTGAGATACATTTATAGTAGCTGAAGTAGCAAGAAACAGGTATTATGGAGGAGGAGGTGAGATAAGGATAGTAGGGAGAGATAAACCTGCAAGAGGGAGGTGGTAGACATAGTGGGAAAAAAAGGAGTAAGGGTATATTTAGAGTGTTAGGTAAAGGACTAAATTAATTTAGGTAGAGCAGTGAAGAGACGTTAATATGAGGGAGTACAGAATAATACAGGAGAGAAGATAAGCAGATAGCAAAGGATTCAATACAGTTCTTACACAGAAGTATGCACCATAATTGATGTTTGTAAGCTCTAAGATAGTTAATAGCCAGAAATCAATGATATACATCCAATGCAAACAAATTTCATATAAATCACTTCACAAATATGCACTGGTATAGCAGCTATCAAAGGATTCAATACAGTTCTTACACAGAAGTATGCACCATAATTGATGTTTGTAAGCTCTAAGATAGTTAATAGCCAGAAATCAATGATATACATCCAATGCAAACAAATTTCATATAAATCACTTCACAAATATGCACTGGTATAGCGCTGTATGAAACAGGAGAGTACAGTCACAGCACAGCAAGGCAAACACCTTTCAACTGATAATAGCTAATGCTTAATGTATTACTACACAAAGGTAGGGGATACAGACTAACCATGGTACTATCAGTCAACTAATCGCTACTAAGATCTACTAATCTGGCCATGCTGTTTAGGTACAAACTGAGTTTGTAATAGACCTAAAAAGTGTTATAACAGGTCGCATTTGATAGAACAACATGAATCTAATATAGTAACACAGCAATATTCATTTGAGTACAATTAATAACTTTAAATGTGAGTTAAATCACCTTGACCAATGGTACAATCACAATGGAGAGCTGTGTCTAGTTTGCATTTGGTACTATAGATTAGTACAGGAGCGTCCTGCTGAGTAAAACGCCAGCCATAAAGCATTAGTATAAAGCACGTGGTCAAGAACTACGCAAATGCACTCTTATAGTGGGATATATTACTCAGTTTAGCACAGGTAGTAATATGTGCAGCCAGTAAGGTGGATAGTAAGATAAATACAGTAAGATAGCAGGTTTATAGCACACATTTAACTAGCCTAGGGCTTATGTGTGCATCTTAATTCCAAGATGAGAATGTTAAATGTATTACAAAGCACTTATTAAAGAATGCGCTATGAAGCTGGACAAGGAACACCCATTATTCTATAATTTGAAGGAGTAAATTGGTCCTTACCAGGTCTACATATTGGAATCAACAGAGATCAATTCCAGGAAGGTGGGATTACAATTTGAGAAGATGTTTGTACTAATGCATTAAATAATAGCTGAAGAGCTGGAGATGAGAGGGACATATACAACTCAGCAGGTAGACCATCACTGCTAGAGGCTTTGTTTGATTATAGACACTTAATGATAGAGAACCCCTCCAGTCTTTTTATTGGACTTGGTTCTGCTGTTGACCCAAAGTTAAGATGAGAAATATAGAAAAAAAATTTAGTTAGTTTAGAGAATCAACGTACTGAATCATGGGGGTTATCAGAAGCAGCATATAACTTTTGGAAGAATTATTGAAATCAAAGCAATAAGTTAATAACTGAAACATAGTATGGTTCTGGACACAAGGCACTAATAGGGTATGCTGCACTACATTCCTCTTACATCTCCATGCTAATACAGACAGATTTCATAGCACTGGGGATGGAGTCTGTCTAAAGGCAATCAGTTTTCCAATCTAAAAGTGCATTGGTCAAAAGGAGATCCTGCTACACCAAAATTTTACAACTGCTCTAGCAGAGATTTAAGATCAAATTGCCATTAACTACAGAAGCCTGATGCCTAAGTATACAGTATGGCATGAAGGAAACACTTTTAAGTGTTCCATAATATTTGATAGTAGTAGTCAGCTAAGGTGTGCACCATAATAAACTCTTGGGTCACTGCAACTGAAAAGTTTTTAAAATCTGACCATCTAATAATAGGAATGAAGCCTCCAAATTTTTAGAGGTAAAGGTTCCCATGTAGTAAAAAACATTGGAGGGCATCATGATCCAAGTAAGGACAGGGTACTACTCAGATCATATTAGGGACATAAAAGTTTGTAATCTATATAAATCCTGTCAATTCTAGTGGCCATGTTAGACTCTGTTGAGTGGTGCATTGAACTTATAAAGGTACTAAATATGCACCAATGTCTAGAATGGACATATCACTCAACCATGAGCTGAGGTACTTGGCTGTAGGTGTCAGAGGAAAAAGTCCTCTGGGATGTAGCATCTGTGGATTCTAGTAAGCAGTTAAAATCACCAGCAAGAAGAATGTTCCCTTTACTATTATATTCAATGTAATGAAGAATTTGAGAAAAATAATTTACACCAGCAGTTGGACAAATGTACACAGTTACCAAAGTAAGTATTGTCCAATTTAATTCTAAAACAAAACCCCCAGTTAACCCTCCTGAAAGAAAGAAGTTATCAAACAACTTAAAGTTGGATAAATGAATGCTAATGAAAACAGCTACTCTCAGCTGAAAAACTACTCCTAACCAAAAAGTCACACCCTTAGCTGAGGGATGAGCTGAAGAGACCAAGGGGCAATATCACCATGGAAAAGCTCATTCTGCTCAGTGTGAGATGGGTTTACTGTAGCAATAAAAAAAGGGGAAATTTTCCTAACCCAAACACGTCTTTTTGACGGTCGACTTTATGTTGTTTACATTAATACTAAGTAAATGCATCTATCAAGAGAAGAAAAGAAAAAAACAGCATTACTCATCAAAAGAATCCATGCCATCCAGCAAAATATACTGTATACACATATAAAAAGTGAGATTATAAAGACAGCACAAAAATGAAAAAAGGGGGTAAAACACCAAGTCAAATCTAAAATTCAACATTGTACTACTACAAAGACTTAAGAGTTGTAATTACAAGGCACTCTAAACAAGAACAGCAGCAAATATCAAACTTTAAAAAATAGCCTAATTGCAGAAATACATACAGTAAGATCATGACTTCCATGGTTAAGGGGAAGTCCATATTCACTTGTGATGACTTCTGTCCACAAGTTAACTAAATACTGTAAAGTGAGTCTCCAGATGGTTTCCCTAAGAAGGCTCCAATAATAGCCACAGTAACCAACTTATACAATACAGTTTATGATTAATAGGCAAGCAGTCACAGATAGTAAGATGGAAACCCAAAGAAAAAACTATGAGGACCCATGCATTGAGCACTCAAAACAAGTCTATGAGAAATCAAAGGAGGCTAATCGATGCGCTCCAAATAAGTATAAAAGCCTGAAACCAAGGCCCTCATGTCAAAAGCCATTCAGAAGATGTGAAATTTTCCTTAAATGTGACATGCTAGGATCTTTTTGGATCAGATGAAGAGACAGAATGTCTCACTACTGTTCTTTTATGTAGATGGCCAACCAATCTATACTATCAGGAAATGAAATTGCTGCTTTTTCTTTCAAGTAGGCTACAGCATGTGCCATCTGCCGAAACAAAGACTTGTTTTGAGTGCTCAATGCATGGATCCTCATAGTTTTTTCTTTGGGTTTCCATTTGGGTGGCCAAAGTGGTTAGAAAAACATTTTATATAGCCCACCTAATCATGAAGGGATTCACATCTAGATCAGGGGAGGTCATCGTGCCTCTTTACTCATCCCTCATCAGGCCCATAATTGAGTACAATGCCCCTTTTGGGATGTACCTTACCAGACACCTGCAGCAACTGAAAAGACCCCAAAAGTACCTCACCAAGAGGATCAAAGGGCTCAAACAGATGCCATATGCTGCCCGGTTAAAGAAACTCCAGCTCTACTCAGTGGCATACCGCCTGTTCAGAGGAGATCTGTGCCTGACGTATAAAGCCATGTCCAACCCGGAATTAATGGACATGCTGCACCTCAGAAAATCCAAATCCCATCGAGCCACGCTCGAGAGACTTGAACCTCAGCACTGAAATAAATAGGACATGCTGGAGGGACAGATTCATAACCCAGAGGCTCCCTTCACTCTGGAATAAAATCCCAGTCCAGGTTAGGCAGAGTCCCTCATTGACTCTCTTCAAGAGGAATCTTGATGAGTGGATGGGAGATCGTAGGTTTACCCCGGGTATCACTTCTGTGTCACTGTTAGATAGAGGCATAGTATACTAACCTCGAAAAAGGGCATAGCAAAATAAATTTAAAATGGGTGGCGAAAGCCAAACACATTCTGGCTAGGCTTATAAATGCCCTTGGGCAGATAGCCTAGTATGAACCTATTGCTCCAAGGCTGCAAAGGTGGCGCTGGAAATCCAGAGGCAAAAAAGTCCAAAACAAATGCTGGTACTCCTTCTTCCACACAAGTAGAAAATGAAAGGCTGCCAGTAGAGTAAAAAATCTTCACTTTATTGTAGAATATTCACATCAACAATCCCATCAAGCGCTTTCGCTCAGCCCTTTGCTGAGCTTTTTCAAGATAAAATAACCTTCAAATGAACACTCCTTTTATACCTATAAAATTCAGCTAATTGTATAATTAATTGGTTAATTGGAAAAAATTTTATCCATTTAACCCTTCACTTCCTTTTCCTTCAAGGGATGTTTTTAAACAGCCTTTGCAAAATGAAAGATGTTATTGCATAATAAAAATGCAAAGCACTGCCAAGCACAATCATTTTAAAATCACCCAATTTCCATTGAGTGTACACAATAATAGAATAAATCCATCTGCACATATCGAATTAATGGACCACATATATATATTTGCATACTCAAGCCTTCTTATGAATACTGGTCATGCAGGCATATGTTAAACCCATATCTGTTTAATAGTTTAAAAATATTTTATGTTGCCTGCCTATAATTGTCATAAAGCTTGCTCTCCTGAAAACCCCATCAATTAATCCTGCAAACACTATGGCCTAAAATTATAATTTATAATTTTGCCTTCCTTAATTTCAAGACGCTGCTAATACTGCAAGCATCATTTAAACCTGGCCGTCTTCCTGCATCTAGTCTTAGTTGCCATATCAATTCTTTGTGTTCCAACAGGGTCTCCCAATCGCCCCCTCTAACATCTGCTTTTACCTGTTCCAAAATGATGAATTTAATCTCCATGTCAGGACAAAAAAGAGAATGTCTGTAAAAAGCATTAGTTTCCTTTTTTTTAGTTATGTCATAAAAATGCTCATAAATTCGTCTTCTTAAAGTTCTCTCCGTTTTTCCTATGTAAAAACTTTTGCATTTCATACATAAGCCTAAGTAAACAATAAATTTAGCATTACAATTATAATAGCCCCTCGGTTGACACAAAAATTTTCTTGATGGTATATATAACTTGTGTCCATTAAATATAGCTGGGCATTGTTTGCACATTCCACATTTATGTGTGCCTACTTTTTTATTGTTCACATTTAAACCCACTTGTTTGGTCTGTTTCATTTCCAACATTTCTTTTAAGTTGGTACCTCTCCGTCTAACAAATCTGGGAAACTCTGGGATCATACTGCCCAACCTATCATCCAGTTGCAAAATTGGCCAGTATTTTCTTACACTGCTTTCTACAATGCCTGAGTCAATACCAAAAGTGTGGATGTATCCCTTTTGTTCTAAATTTTGTAATCTATTACCTATTTGGCAATTTACCATACCTGTGTTAATCAGCAGTGGTTGGTATTTCGTCCCCCTGTTAGTGCTCACTTCTTTTGCCAGCTCCTCTACCAAACCACTTGGGTACCCTCTTTCAGAAAATCTTTCTTTTAAAAAATTAACTTCTTCTCTGAAAAATTGTGATGTGTTACACATTCTAGAGGCACAAATAAATTGGCCCTTGACTATTCCTCTTTTTTGATAATCAGGGTGATTACTTTGAAAATGCAGGAATGCATTTGAATAAGTGGGTTTCCTAAACACCTTGGAATTAAATCTATTATTGACATTGTCCTTAACTAAACACACATCCAAATAATTTAAGCTATCCAAGCTTAAAGAATGCGTAAAAGTTAAAAAGGAGGTGGTGGAATTGATGTAATCAATGAATTCCTGGGCACTGGCCCTGGTACCTTCCCAAATAAGGCAAATGTCATCAAGAAATCTGACATAATGCCTAATATGTCGTGACCATTCTGTACCAAAAATATATGTCTGTTCCCATTTATGCAGTTAACTCAGTTAACTAGAATGCTCAGCAAAAGTGGTGTTGAGCAACCAACGACCTTGCCAGGTAACCAGCAACATGGTTTGGAGCGGAAGAGAAGGCGCATCTCAGCCCACAATGAGCGACCTGGCAGTTGCCCTTCTTTAGGAGCTTGTAGTCAGCAAGGAAGTATGGTGCAAGATGGGAATGACAACAATAAAGACAGCAATGTGCTATTAAACGAAACCGGAGCGCAGGAGCAGCGTTTTGATTTCACAGCATGGGCTGGCCAACAGTTTTGGTTTCGGCAAGGTACTGTTCACTCCAATAATAATAATTTAAGTAGTAATATTGGCATAGAAAGATTTTGGCATTCTTAAGTGATAAACTTTATTCCTTTAAAGCCAACCAATTGGAAATAGACTATCTGAAAGAATGCATCAAAGTGAGAAGAGTACCAAAAGGACTTAGATGCTTCAAATTTCCTAACAATGTGCAAAAGGACTCTAATTATTATAAAAAATTATGTGATGTGTTTGACCGTGCTGGTATAGACATGTTGGAAGTCATGGTAGCGGAATATGAAATGAGAGCTGACACTTTATTAAAAGATTTGAATGCTTTAAATAGTAGTCTAGTTAATGATGAGAAGTTTACATCTGTTAAGTGGGGTTATGACAATATTTTCAAGGAGATTGACCAGCACTGTTTAAGGATTCTGAATCGGAAGATCCACAAATTAGAGAGGGATTTAAAGGAATACAATGAAGGGGTGGCTTACCCACTGCACACTAAAGTCAAACAGGTCAATTATAACAACAGTAAGGTGCAGGCAAACTTTAACAACAGTCACAGGATGGGGGTGGCCTACGAGGCACCAAGAAACAATCGTAGGTTTGCAGATAAGGAAAAGAGTACACCCCAGCAGGATTTTCCGTTTCCACCGAACAAGGAAGGGGGGGTGGAGCAGGTTTCCCCAGGGGTGGCGGAATCAATAAGGCAGCTTTATCCATCTGCTCTAGGTGCTTTAGCAACTAATGATGCTGTAAATAACACAGATGTTTTAAATAAAGTGATGGTGGTAACAGAAAACAATTTTTCTGTATATAATTATACCAGCATTAACTTGAGGAGAGAACATTTTGATTTGTTTACAAAAGGATTACATTTTGTTCCAGCATTTTCAAGTAGATTAGAGCAGGACTTGATAGATTTGAAGCTGTTCACTAGACAATTAAACTTAATGCTTTATTTTAAAGGGGAAATTCCTTCAAATATGGGACTCTCTAGAAAGAGTGTATTCAATCCACCCATGGATCCAACAGTAAAAATATTTGAAGAAATGATGGAGAGAGATATCAGGATGATTGGTAGAAATAAACAGAACAGTACCCCCCAAAATATTTGCATGAAGGAGATGAATTTGATTAAGGAACTTAGAAGCAGTAACTGTAGGGCAATGAAAACAGATAAGGGGGGGTCTTGTGTTGATGTATAATACAGAATATGTTCATCACATTAATGGGATGTTGCAGGACCAGGAGCAATATCAACAGGTATCCAGCAATGAGCTACACATGGCATATTCCAGAATTGGCTTCATTTTGTATGATCACCTTTTGCAAGGTGTTTTTAATGAAAGATTGTATAACTTTTTAACTGTTCCCAAACCAAGAATTCCTATAATATTTGGGATCCCGAAAACACATAAAGGGTTGGACCCCTAAAACTTCAGGCCCATAGTATCAGGGCAGGGGAGTATTACAGAACCAGTTGGAAAATTCATAGATCATACCTTGAAACAGTTTACAGCTTCCTTAAAATATATTTGCAAGGATTCTTGGGATTTCCTTAGGGGTTTAAAATCCCTAGAATATCAACCGGATTTTTTGTTAGTTACTATAGATATTGTTCAACTGTTTCCCAGTATACCGCATTCTACAGGATTAAATTGGTTTAGTGATGTTTTAGTCAATGAAGCTAAATTTGTTCCTAATACCACCAATTTACTAGTAGAACTTATGGAATTGGTTCTGGAAAACAATTTTATTTGTTTTAATGGTCAATTTTTCAGACAAAAATCGGGCGTTGCAATGGGGGCAGCCTGTGCTACCGTTTATGTAAACATTGTGTTGCATAAATGGGAACAGACATATATTTTTGGTACAGAATGGTCACGACATATTAGGCATTATGTCAGATTTCTTGATGACATTTGCCTTATTTGGGAAGGTACCAGGGCCAGTGCCCAGGAATTCATTGATTACATCAATTCCACCACCTCCTTTTTAACTTTTACGCATTCTTTAAGCTTGGATAGCTTAATGTATTACTACACAAAGGTAGGGGATACAGACTAACCATGGTACTATCAGTCAACTAATCGCTACTAAGATCTACTAATCTGGTCATGCTGTTTAGGTACAAACGGAGTTTGTAATAGACCTAAAAAGTGTTATAACAGGTCGCATTTGATAGAACAACATGAATCTAATATAGTAACACAGCAATATTCATTTGAGTACAATTAATAACTTTAAATGTGAGTTAAATCACCTTGACCAATGGTACAATCACAATGGAGAGCTGTGTCTAGTTTGCATTTGGTACTATAGATTAGTACAGGAGCGTCCTGCTGAGTAAAACGCCAGCCATAAAGCATTTGTATAAAGCACGTGGTCAAGAACTATGCAAATGCACTCTTATAGTGGGATATATTACTCAGTTTAGCACAGGTAGTAATATGTGCAGCCAGTAAGGTGGATAGTAAGATAAATACAGTAAGATAGCAGGTTTATAGCACACATTTAACTAGCCTAGGGCTTATGTGTGCATCTTAATTCCAAGATGAGAATGCTAAATGTATTACAAAGCACTTATTAAAGAATGCGCTATGAAGCTGGACAAGGAACACCCATTATTCTATAATTTGAAGGAGTAAATTGGTCCTTACCAAGTCTACATATTGGAATCAACAGAGATCAATTCCAGGAAGGTGGGATTACAATTTGAGAAGAAGTTTGCACTAATGCATTAAATAATAGCTGAAGAGCTGGAGATGAGAGGGACATATACAACTCAGCAGGTAGACCATCGCTGCTAGAGGCTTTGTTTGATTATAGACACTTAATGATAGAGAACCCCTCCAGTCTTTTTATTGGACTTGGTTCTGCTGTTGACCCAAAGTTAAGATAAGAAATATAGAAAAAAAATGTAGTTAGTTTAGAGAATCAAGGTACTGAATCATGGGGGTTATCAGAAGCAGCATACAACCTTTGGAAGAATTATTGAAATCAAAGCAATAAGTTAATAACTGAAACATAGCTATCTGTATGGTTCTGGACACAAGGCACTAATAGGGTATGCTGCACTACATTCCTCTTACATCTCCATGCTAATACAGACAGATTCCATAACACTGGGGATGGAGTCTGTCTAAAGGCAGTCAGTTTTCCAATCTAAATGTGCATTGGTCAAAAGGAGATCCTGCTACACCAAAATTTTACAATTGCTCTAGCAGAGATTTAAGATCAAATTGCCATTAACTACAAAAGCCTGATGCCTAAGTATACAGTATGGCATGAAGGAAACACTTTTAAGTGTTCCATAATATTTGATAGTAGTAGTTAGCTAAGGTGTGCACCATAATAAACTCTTGGGTCACTGCAACTGAAAAGTTTTTAAAATCTGACCATCTAATAATAGGAATGAAGCCTCCAAATTTTTAGAGGTAAAGGTTCCCATGTAGTAAAAAACATTGGAGGGCATCATGATCCAAGTAAGGACAGGGTACTACTCAGATCATATTAGGGACATAAAAGTTTGTAATCTATATAAATCCTGTCAATTCTAGTGGCCATGTTAGACTCTGTTGAGTGTTGCATTGAACTTATAAAGGTACTAAATATGCACCAATGTCTAGAATGGACATATCACTCAACCATGAGCTGAGGTACTTGGCTGTAGGTGTCAGAGGAAAAAGTCCTCTGGGATGTAGCATCTGTGGATTCTAGTAAGCAGTTAAAATCACCAGCAAGAAGAATGTTCCCTTTACTATTATATTCAATGTAATGAAGAATTTGAGAAAAATAATTTACACCAGCAGTTGGACAAATGTACACAGTTACCAAAGTAAGTATTGTCCAATTTAATTCTAAAACAAAACCCCCAGTTAACCCTCCTGAAAGAAAGAAGTTATCAAACAACTTAAAGTTGGATAAATGAATGCTAACGAAAAAAGCTACTCTCAGCTGAAAAACTACTCCTAACCAAAAAGTCACACCCTTAGCTGAGGGATGAGGTGAAGAGACCAAGGGGCAATATCACCATGGAAAAGCTCATTCTGCTCAGTGTGAGATGGGTTTACTGTAGCAATAAAAAAAGGGGAAATTTTCCTAACCCAAACACGTCTTTTTGACGGTCGACTTTATGCTGTTTACATTAATACTAAGTAAATGCATCTATCAAGAGAAGAAAAGAAAAAACAGCATTACTCATCAAAAGAATCCATGCCATCCAGCAAAATATACTGTATACACATATAAAAAGTGAGATTATAAAGACAGCACAAAAATGAAAAAAGGGGGGAAAACACCAAGTCAAATCTAAAATTCAACATTGTACTACTACAAAGACTTAAGAGTTATAATTACAAGGCACTCTAAACAAGAACAGCAACAAATATCAAACTTTAAAAAATAGCCTAATTGCAGAAATACATACAGTAAGATCATGACTTCCATGGTTAAGGGGAAGTCCATATTCACTTGTGATGACTTCTGTCCACAAGTTAACTTAATACTGTAAAGTGAGTCTCCAGATGGTTTCCCTAAGAAGGCTCCAATAATAGCCACAGTAACCAACTTATACAATACAGTTTATGATTAATAGGCAAGCAGTCACAGATAGTAAGATGGAAACCCAAAGAAAAAACTATGAGGACCCATGCATTGAGCACTCAAAACAAGTCTATGAGAAATCAAAGGAGGCTAATCGATGCGCTCCAAATAAGTATACAAGCCTGAAACCAAGGCCCTCGTGTCAAAAGCCATTCAGAAGATGTGAAATTTTCCTTAAATGTGACATGCTAGGATCTTTTTGGATCAGATGAAGAGACAGAATGTCTCACTACTGTTCTTTTATGTAGATGGCCAACCAATCTATACTATCAGGAAATGAAATTGCTGCTTTTTCTTTCAAGTAGGCTACAGCATGTGCCATCTGCCGAAATGTATGAGGTCTGTCCAGCAGCAATACCCAAAGTTTATCTGGGTATATTGTAGAAGCTCTGATTCTTTTTCTAATAAAAATTTATGGAGAAAAGGCCAGGATCTCCATTTAGCTACCACTATCTTTGAAAAATCGTTATCATATCTTAACTTCCACCTGATATATGTATTGTCCTACTTAATCCAGACAGCTCACAATACCTTTTCTTTTTATTGAAATGATAGAAGTGAATTATCACTTGCCTTGGAGGGGCTTTTGATGAATGCTTGGAAGCTAGAGAATGATGCACCCTGTCCAACATGATTTTAGTAGATGGATCCAGACACAGTGTTATTAGGAACCAAGATTGCAAAAATCACAGCATGTCTTTCTGCTTGACTCCTTCCTGTAGTCTCAAGAATCTAATAT
The DNA here is from genome assembly GCF_019279795.1 of Protopterus annectens. Classification (NCBI taxonomy): domain Eukaryota; kingdom Metazoa; phylum Chordata; order Ceratodontiformes; family Protopteridae; genus Protopterus; species Protopterus annectens. The sequence continues at coordinate 184,769,343 of NC_056734.1, forward strand.
TATTTCTATACTGCTCCTATTCTCCTGGTCATCTATATGATCATGCAGGCTCTGAGTGAAATCCAACAAAAAATAAATTTCTTCAAAATGTGTAGTATGATCCTGCATTGTATTTTTTCAAGGCCAACCATCCATTCGGTTGTAGCAGACACCACTTCCTTCATCTCCTACAGCTGAGTCCTTCCTTCATCTCCTACAGCTGAGACCTCAGAGAATCCTGAAATGCCTTCACAGATACCCACAACTGGTTTAATGATGCAGTAAGTGCTGCTATCTCAAGTGGCGCTTCCAACAAGGGAGAAGATCTTCAATGAGACAAAACTGTGAAATCCAAGCACTAGCAGAACATTGCAAAGTGGGCATGTTATTTACCATATCAGCCTAAGATATATGCAGCTCCAAATGGGACCAGAAAGATTAACTTTCTCTTTTCCTAAGGATGTTTTTGGGTGGAATAAGTGGCTGGGCATCATTATATTAAAATCCCATTAGCGGAAATCGCAGACAGTGCACACTAAATTAAAAAAAAAATACTTAAAGCAGTGTCCTGGGAAAGAGACCCAGAACCAGAAGCCTAAATGACATTATTTTATAGCATTCTGATTTAACAATGTGATGACCAAAGCTTACTCTTTTATTAACCCTTCATCCCTGGTATTATTCATTCTCCTGTTTTTAGGCATTCGGTACTATTTTGAATATCCAGTTTTAAACACATTATTTAAGTGTTGAATAATGTTATTTTGAGTTCCCAGTGTGGCAGAGGTCTGTGGTTGCCCTTTTTAGCTCATCAACATACTAGAAGTCCATATATGTGGACATAGTTAAGTAAGTATGTCAGAACTGTCATGTTCAGCTAGTGTGCAGTTACTTTAAGCAGGATGTTTTCATCTTCTGTTCATGTGTCAGTTCTTTTAAAATGCTGCCATCTGTATTAGGCAGAATAGGCTTGCTGAATGAAGCAGTTATGGATGCACAGAAAGAGGACTGATGAAAGCTCAGGAAAAGAGTGCTTGCTTTTTGTGAATGAAGCTGACTGACCACAGCAGCAGCAGTGGGAGAAGGCATTGTCCACAGTCAAACAGGACCTGACAAAGGATGGGGAAATTGTTCTACCTGAGAACTCCAGAAGGGACTTCATTTCAAAGACTGTTCACAAAATTGTGAAGAGCATTTAACATACTGCTACATAAAGAATTAAACCGCAACACCTTTATGTTTGCTTGGAAGAAGCTTAATTTGATTTTGTAAAGAGCAGTATCCTAGCTACGTAATCTTCCATACTTATGGATTGCAATGGACATTTTTGGCACCAGTTAATATGCTACAGTCCTAAGATCTGTCGTTGCCAACATAATTGCCATTTCCTTGAAGGACAGAAGCAAACTTGTGGTATGCTGGGACTTTGTGTGTGACTCTGTTTGCCAAGATGATCAGGTAGAGCAGTGCAATATAAACCATAACAGCTACAGCCAAATGGATGGTCAACATAAAGTCAATGGTACTCCAAGTACAGTACCACCACTAAATCTGTGACCTGGGAGCAGATCCTGAGCTGGATCTTACCATCCTTGACTGGTATGCCCACCAGTGTGGATGACATCAAGCTAAATAGAGAAGGGGGAGGGGCTGGTAACAGGTGAACAGACAGAAACCTGGAAAGCAATTATAAAAGATCTTAAAGAACATTACCTCCATGCCTACATAAAGGATGTCTTAGACAACTTGATAAAACAAAAATGTTTATTAGACTGGAAGGCTATAATATTACCAATTGGTTTCAGACTAGATAACAAAAGAAAGGAAACTCAAGAAGCGATAGCTGACAGAAAGTGAAACAGGAAAATATAAAAATACAATTCTGGCAACAAATACGGACAGGTGAGATGATAATGGATTGGAAACAAGTTAAGGACAAGAACAAGTTGGACTGCATAATAGGAATAAATTAGCATATACAGGATTATCCCACATGGGAAAAAGACAGTTGAAAAGAAGATAACAAGATACGGAAATACTATTAATGCAGAGCTATATTTTGGAGACAAGATCAGAACTTGGAGAAAGAAAAGCACTGATTAGTATGGCACACAAGGCAATAATGGGGAATGAAGTAAAAGACACAGTGGGGATTAAAAAAAAAAAAAACATGGGAAGCACTGGTGAGAAAAAATATACACAATAGGAATAGGAGCACATTTTATCAACCCTTAGGCAGGCTACTAAATGTAGGAAATTTAGGGAAACATGTCATCTTGTCAAAGACAGTTTTGGCAAATGCAAATAAAATTAAAATTCCCCAAAACCACTTTTGTTGACAGCGGAGAGTGCCTTTTTATCCACTGTTGTACAACATCAGAGTTCATATATACAAATTCCAGGGGGTGTTGAAAGTGCAGCCTCCCACTCCCTGCAAAAAAAAAAATTCTTTAAATGTTCGGAAGGTGATTTCGGTAAAACTGATTTTGCTTTATTTACATTTGTGAAAACTGCCTTTGGTGCTGCCTCCACAAATAATTTTTACATACCACAGGGAATACAGAAGTTTTTCCCCCGACCAATGAGGAATGCCAGATGCATTATGCAAAGGAAATTAGAAACTGGCAACACATATTTTAGAGTTGTCAGGAATTAAAAGAATTTAAAAGGGGGGCTGCAGACTTGCATAACATCATTTCTGGGGGGGGTACTCTTGACAAATGAAATGATGCTACTACATTGGCAGAAGGGTACAAGTTCTAGACTTACTAGGGAATTGGTGTCACTACTGACATTATTAGAAAAAGATCAGAAATAGAAAATGAAAGAAGCACCTAAAATCTAACAGGTTTATACAATGGTAGGGCAGAAGAAGCAATAGAATTAAGGAGACGTTCACTCAATGCATCAGGTACAAATGGGATACCTGGATCAAATCTATGGAAAATGGGATTATAAAGGAAGCAAGTAATGCCTTGTCAATGGGGAAACAGTGGAATACAGCAGATACATTTGTATAAAGTTAATAGGATTAGGGATAGATCAATAGTTGTATAAAGTTGTGTTAGACGAAATGGATTAATGTTCACAGTAATGGAAACATCCAGGATTGAATTCCACATATTTGGACTGACCTAGTTATATAACTTTAGAATTTGAGATTTTGTAAAATTATTGACCCCTCCCTTGATATAAAACAAGTTGGTCCTGTCAATGGGGAAATCAACAAGTGCACTTTGGGTAGCGTTCGAAAGACATGTGTGCGTAAATGGGCGTGCCTTCGTTGAAAGTTGGGCATCGAGCTGGCACCTCGGCGTTTCGTAAAAAAAATCTACTGCCAATCACTAGCGGACAGGAGTTCCGCTGTGGCGACCCCTTACTGGGAAAAAGCCGAAAGACAAACAACAACAACTAAGCATAAGGTCTGTACAAGCTGTAACAATTTTCAAAGTTGAAGAGTTTCAATAAAAGTGGTGATGATAAAAATGAATAACAGCAACTCACAAAAAATAGAATATCTTCACCTGCTGCTTTAATAAAATAGGTGTGTCAAACTAAAAAATAAATTATAGCAACTCACATACACAGAATATCTTTACTTACTGCTTTAATAAAATGAGCGTGTCAGACTAACACTAAAGGCTCTGAATGCTTTGTTGTGATAGTGAAAAGATCACTGTGACCTGAAACGTATAATTCTGAAAAGTCTAGTCTTGTGGTAAAACCTGTGTCAAATGGTAAAGTAGCAACTGTAGATGTGCTCTGTTTAAATGTGGATAAATGTTGAAAACAGGGTCAGTCAGCAAGATTTTGAAGAAGAGACCGTAACACTGGTAAACCTTTTAAAATTATAACTTCTGACAAGTATTCTGCTAGTGATGGTATACCTCTAAAATGTGATTTATCATCTTCTAGAATTCCAGCAACAGCTTTCTGTTACTATGCAATTGCCAAATAAATTAAGTGTAAAGGCTTAATTAATGGCCAAGAACTTTATTGACAGACTCAGGCAGTATAGTAAGACAAAAACTATTACTAACACAGCAGTTGAGGTTTTATGCATTTATAAACAGTATCCCATTACTCAGACAGAATTCCATCCTACCTGGAAATAGTAGTCCATCCAGTGTTGTTGTTTCCAAGTGGAAACTTGACATATTTCCCTCATTTTAAATGGTTATGGAGGCAATGTAAAGAAGGGACTTCATTTGATAGTCCATCCCATCAATATGCTGAAGTGAATTAAAGGGTGAATAAACCTACAGATGTATCCTTTCATAACCAAGAAAAGGAAGAGGGGAACACTAGACAAATTAGAGCCATGAGTCTAACAAAGACCCACGTCTACTGTTAGAAAGTTTTAAAGGCACAAAAGTTGGCTAGTAATACAAAGAGGAAGAACCTATACCAGTTAGAGAGATGCATCAGAATATACATCTAATAGAACTGGTAGAAGCAAAGAACTTGCACATTAAAATATCCACTTGACAGTATTGCAAAACAGGGACAAGAAGTGTCACTGCAACCTGAAAATGTCACTGTACATAGGGAGTTAATCTAACAGAACAGATGAAAAGGGAACAGTTGCTGAAAGGATGTATTCTGAAGAAATACAGGTAGGAATTATTGAAAATGCACCACTTCAGCTAAATTCCTAAACTTCTCTCAAGCAAAAATGGAAAGACCCAAAGTGGAGAATTATAAGCAGCAGATTGACACTGACACAGAACTGTTACAAGAGGCCAAATTTAACCAGTTTAAAGGAGGAGAAACTGTTCCTAGTCAAAGTTCTAAACCCAGTTCTACCAGTGTGACAGACAAACCTCAAATAAGGTAAGATTCTAGGCAACAGGCATCTGAAAGTAAGACAAAATAAAACTAAAGAAGTCTGTTGCAGAGAGACAGTAATTTGGTGAAGAGAAAGAAATTGATAAGAGTTTTGCTCTGTCACTGAGGAAGAGGATGAGCTACATACAGAAGACAAGAGAAAGGACAGGCTGTGTATACTAATGGATAAAATAAACTTGAACATAGCCCTAACTATATTCCCGCTAAGTGAGAATATAGAAACTCTAAGCAAAAGGAAGAAGTTCTGTCCATCAGGTTCATAAAGACAATTCCTACTACTTCATGACAGGCTCACCTTGAGAAAATTCTAGAGTTAGTTGATTTTTAGATAGGCTGGCTACATTTTTAAAAGGGACAGTGAGAAGACGGCACTTTGTAGAGTTAAATGAATAGAAGCTGAGCAAGTTGATCCTATTTATCATGCATACTTTGAGTTAGAAAAATTACTTATTATACACAGTAAGCGTAGAGGGAATAGCATATCAACTACTGGTGCCCAAGACTTCTAGAAACCTAGAGATGAGATTAGAACATATCCATGTGATGGGGAACATTTAGGAATAGGCAAGGGTAAAGAACAGATCCTAGCAAGGATTTGCTGGCCTAGAATAATGAAACAAATCAGGAGCTTTTGTGCTGGATGCCCTGAATGCCAGAAGCATCTCATCTAGGCTTTAAAAAGCTTCCAATTTCATTGACTACCATAGAGGTAGCATTTGAATGCATTTCAATGTACAAAATGGGGTCACGGATAAAATCCAGTAATGGATTTCAATAGATTTGGGTTATTTTAAATGAGGCAACTAAACATCCTGAAGCCACCCCATTCAGTGCTAAATTTATAACCAGTCAGCTATTCCTATTATTTTCAATGGCAATAATAACAAAGGAAATAGTTAATGATAAGTGTCTGAATCACCAGCTGTGTCAAAAGATCAAGCAACTAAAAACTTCAATGTACCATCCCTATGTCAATGGATTGCTGGAGCATTTTAATCAAATACAAGTTCATATTAGAGAAGGTTGTTGAGAAGGATGACAAAAACTGGTACCAGTCAATGCCATACCTCCTATATACCATTATACATTGTCAGAAAAACTTGTGAAGAAGGGATAAACCCCTTTTAGAAGTGTCTTAGAATATTATAGGCAGCCTTAAGACAGTGGCAAGCATCATATAGGAATACATGTTAAGAGCAAACAAAATAAATGCAAGGACTATACAATCTGAAGCACTGGTTTTGGTTCCCTCAACAGAGAAGAAGGTATTTCCAAAACAGCAAGGTCCACATGGTATAACTGAGAAAATAAATGAGGTAAACTGCAGAATTAGACAAGCGTAACAAAATAATAGACTGACATTCTAAAACAATGAAAGGGAGTACAAATTCAGTAGGTAGTTTGGTTACTCTATGCCCAGGAAAGGTTAATTAACAGGCAAGACTAGGAAAGGTGAAATTATGGTCTGTACTATGTCTTTGACATCTTGCCAGTTAGCTTTTAAAATGGTATGGTATGCATAGATTCAATAAAGTTTGTGTGTCTGTGGAGGTATACCAATGCACTGTATGCATCTGATACCGATGAGCTGATGTACATTACTGTGGCTATTACTTCTGCATTTATTCAGACACCTGAAATGAACAGAGTTAGTAATGTGGCTGAAATTGGGTGGTGCACGGTTTTGTGTGTGTGTGTGTGTGTGTGTGTGTGTGTGTGTGTGTGTGTGTGTGTGTTGCACCATCTCACAGTATGTCCGATACCAATGAGCAATAAAACTCTATTGTGGCTGAGGCTTTTGTATTTATTCATTCACTTGATGACAATTGTGGTATCAAGTGGTGGGTACAGATGCAATCTGTGGATGAAAGTATCTGGCCCCTGCACTCATTTTAAACAATTGCCTATCTTGCTTGTAAGGAAGTGTGCATTTGAGTAACATAAACTGAAATACATTGCTGTGACTATTATTATTATTTGATCACAGTCAGACATCTCAGATGTACACAACCAGCAGTCTGTGGAAGTGAACTTTCCCCAGCTGTTATTCCAAGCAGTCTTTGATCTAGCTTGGCAGAGCTAATGGCTGAATATGACTGACCTCAGCTGTCATGTTAAATAGTCATTTGTCAGTGTGAATCCATTCATTAGGCGCATCAGATTATTGTTAAACAGATGCCGTGCTGAACAAAATAATTACCCAGAATACAAAACACTGCAAAGGGGATGGAGACATATCTTGAAAATGTATTCTAGATTTGCTTAATGTAGTCCAAATACTTCTAAGGAAATATTTACATAATGAAGTTGAATATGTATTTTTAAAGGAGTTCCAATACAAGTTAGGTGGCTGTCCACTGTTCCTTACAGTGTCCTTACAGGTTCATAGGTTGGTACTAGGCTATCAGCCCTAGGGCCTATACAAGCCTAGCCATAACAATTCCCTGGATATTTCTTCCCACAATATTTACTTCCTTGGACCCCTGTCTAGAGGGGCTACTGACGTGATCATCAGGGTGAATTTCCATTCTCCCATCAAATCGTCAAGATTCCTTTTGAAGAGGGCCAATGACACACTCTGCTTGACATATATGGGCAGTCTATTCCAGAGTATGGGGAGTCTCTGGGTCAGGAACCTATCCCTCCAGCATGTTTTGTTCATTGTGATGACAAGGTTTAGATCCTTGGAGTGTGTGGCTCTGAGGGATTGGGATTTCTTTAAGTGGAGCATGTCCAACAGCTCAGGGTTTGACATGGCCTTGTAAGTTAAGTTGAGATCGCCTCTGAGTAGACGATATGCCACAGAGTATAGCGGGAGTTATTTTTAGATGATCAGCATAGGGCATCTGCTTTAAGCCTGTGATTCTTTTAGTGAGGTATTTGTGCGGCCTTTCCAGCTGTTGCAGATGTCTTGTGAGGTACATACCAAATGAGGCGTTGTACTCTATAATGGGTCTAAAGAGGGATGAGTACAGTGGGACAATGACCTCCTTTTTTCTGGATGAAAAGCCCTTAGTGATGAGGTGTGCCACATAGAAAGATTTCCTGACTGTTCTGGCAATGCGGTTATTAAAGGTGAGACCACGGTCCACCTGTGTCCCTAAGTCTCTCATCACACTTTCGGTGTTTAGTGTACTGCCACCTATGTGGTAATTCACGGGGTACATGTTTTTTCCCAAAGGGGATAACTATACATTTCTTGGCATTAATCTTGAGCCCATGGCTCTGGCACCTAGCATCTGTTTCTGTAAGGCCCTTTTGTAGAATATCCACATCATTTGGGGATTCAATAATGGCTTCCAGTTTGCAGTCATCTGCAAACTTTGTTAGCCAGAGTCCCTTAGTGTTGGCCTGTACTTCAGAGAAGTAGATGCCAAACAACAGCGGTCCCAGGACTGAACCCTGAGGTATTCCACTTGTCACTAGTCTGGAGCTGGATTTGGAGTCAGCTACTTTTACAGTCTGGGTAGTGTCAGTAAGCCAGTTGGCAATCCATCGAGTGATGTAGGGATTTATGCCCAGCTTAGTAAGTTATCTATGATTCCAGAGTGGGGGATGGTTGAAGGCCTTGGCGAGGTTCAGATAGGCTGTGTGGACCACCTTACCCTCGTCCACAGCTCTGGAGACTGATTCGAAGAAGTCAATCAGGTTCAGGAGACAAGATCGGCCCTTCGTGAACCCAAACTGGGAGGGGTCCAGTGTTTGAAGGTTGCCAATGTCTTTGTTTATAAGTTCCATGATAATGCGTTCCATGCCCTTGCAGATCAGGCTCATCAGGCTGATCAGGCTGATGGGATGGTAGTTCCCGGGATCCAAGGTGGATCCCCCTTATGGAGTGGGATAACTGTAGCTGTGCACCACTCAAGTGGGCATGAAACCTGAGGTGAGGCTATGATTAAACATGACACTTAGGTGAGGTGCCAGTTCATTTTGTAGTTCATGTAGTACACAGCCTGGAATGTCATCTGGTCCCATGAATGCTGTATTCTTAGCTTTGGAAAGTGCAGTTTCTACCTGTGTGGCCACAATTACCGGAATTTGGCAATCTTTTGTATTGAGATGGGCCCTTTAAGGGTGAGAGGGGGGTGAAGTTGGCACTAAATGGATCTGCCAGGATATTGGCAATATCCTTGGGATCAGTATATTTAATGCCATTTTGTTGTAGCTCAGAGCAGATCTGAGCATTGCCATTTAGATTCTTGACATAACTATAGAATGCCTTGTGGTTGTTTTTGGAATCTTTGGCAATTTTATTTTTGTAACTAGCTTTGGAAGATTTTATGAGGGATCTCAGCTTCTTACTGAGGCTGGTAAGAGAGTTTTTTGCATTCTGGGATTCTCCTCTTTTCTGCATCCATTTCTTCCTTCTGTTGTATAGTTTGTTTATGGCAGGGTACCACCAGATTGGCTTCCTTTTTTTGGAGGAGAGCGTGTTGGTTCTATTTGGGATGGCACGATTCATGCACGAGTGGATGGGCTCGTACAGTGCTTTAGTGAAGGATTCAGCAGTCAAACTTTCATCTCCTGTCTGCATGGGTGTCATGAAGTTTGTCACTTCTGATTTGAGTACCATGAAGTTGGCTTTGGAGAAGTTTGTTAAGGAGGTTTCTTACTGGGGGGGTGGGGGTGGAATGTGGATGTCAAGGGTGATTTGCTTATGGTCAGACCTGACCAATGAGAGGGTGACAACTGGTGTGGAGCATCTATTTCCCAAGTTAGTAATGACCAGGTCTAGGATATTGGAGCCCCTGGAAGGACAATGGATTAGTTGATCCAGGGCGTTGGAGTTTATGAATTCCAAGAACCGTTGGGAAAAGGTGTTGGTACCAGAGTAGTTTTCCCAGTTAATGGCAGGGTAGTTGAAATCACCCAGTATTAGGGTGTTTGGTTGTATCTTAAAAGTCAACACTGATTTGCAGAAGAAATAAGGGCAGAGATATTTGAAAGCTAGAGAAATAGACAATAGCATGTAGGAGGTTGCAGGCTAAATCAGAAAGGATGAGAAAGTAGACAAAAGTAATGAAAACAAACTTGAAAAGAAAGCAGAGGTCGAACTTGTAGTTAGAAGGCTATATTTTTAATAATGGTCTGATACCAGATAAAAAGCGATTTTTGCAGACTCTGTGGCATACAAACATCTGAAGGCCTACCTATGGAGCTATTAACCTGGGTTCAACTAGTAGACCAAAGTTCCTAACAGGTCAGACCGGAGAAACAGGATGGAGTTTACCATTGTTGGCTCACTTGTCCTTGCAGAATGGTGGTGTCTGGCACTAGCTGCTTGATTACCACTTGGTTAAGGGGTAACTACATGGCTGGTTGTGAGACTGGCACGGAAGCAAAAAAAAAATATATATATATATATATATATATATATATATAAATAACAAAATCTTTAAGCAACAGCTCATTTTAGGTCAGTAGCCAAGTATCATGGCCTGCCAGGCAGTCAGCTGCACTGTAAACAGGATGTAGAGTGCATTGGAGCAAACACCCACTCCCTGGTACTGCAGCCCTCCATCTGCAATGGGCTTGCCAGTCATTGGGATTAGAGGGGAAGGCGTAGATAAAATAGTGTACCATCTCAAAATGGTAGTCTTCCATCAGCTGGCTGTTATCCCTTTCCTGTGGTAAAAAAAAAAAAGTTACAGGACTTCAGTAAGGCAAGTTCCTACTGAATAAAGGGGATCTTAATGGGGAGAAGGCAGAGTGGCCACAGAAAAGCAGAAGGTACATCCAAAAGGGCCTTTGACAGAAAGTCTGGCTCGAAGAACATCAAAGTGATATTGGTTAGTCACAGATGGGAAGAGTAGCCAAACATTCTTACATACATGATTACAAATAAATGAAGATTTGAAAAGACGTCTGTCCCGTGATGACCTGATAAATTATGGCTTACAAATTTCTTTGTATGAATGTTTCTGTATTTTGCCTGGGTCTTCTTCACTGGGTCCTGCATGCATAGGCTCTGAAACTTTTTTTGTCTCTTACTTATTTGGTACCCAAACTGTGGGTAAACGTATGATATCCAGAAAAACTCTAATAATGCCAAAGTGTGTATGACTAAGTGCAGCTTGGCTTCTTGTCATCATTACCGTAGTAAAAACCTGTGCATTTCTGAGCATTCGGGAATTAGTATCCTGAAGCACTTTTTAGATGCAACTCTGCAAATATTCTAAGATGCCTTGATGAATAGCGTTTCCAGATGTTTTTATCCATGTTTGCTTAGGCTCTGTCATACTCAGTACTGCATATGCACATGCATTTGCTAGGTTATTTTGGTAAAAATAATGGAAGAATTTGTAAAGTTACTATATTTTGGATGGAAGCACAATAAATAATGAAACCATTGCCTGTGGCAAAATAAAGTATAACAGGCAGGAAAGGAGAATGTCCAGCCATAAAGGTTTAAATATGAAACAAGACAGCAGCTCAGGAACTTTTGTAAACACAAATGTGTGTAAAATATCATTAGGTTGATCTCTACTGTCCTAAGAAAATAGTTTGCTGAGATTTGATTCTAGAGATTATGACGAATGTAGATGTAAGTAAAGGGAAATATGTGGCAATTCTCTGGCTTATAGTTATAGAAAGTTGGCAGGTTATGGGGAAAAGGAAGATATCTAGTGTGTTTTTGTACAAGATAGCAAAACCAACAGTTTTTTTTACTGTCCTTGTCTAATCTGATGTTATAGCCTGGTGGGGCAATGTCTTTATTTATTTATTTATTTTTTGTCTCATGATGGAGGCAGGTTTTTGTGGCCATTAAGATGTCTGGAAAGTACTCTGCTACCCATCCATGCAAATGGGAAGGTGGCCTAATGGTTAAGGTGTTTGTCTTACAAGCAGAAGGTGTGGGGTTTGAATCTCACAAGGGATAACTGGCTAGGCTTAAAATGGCTCGCAAGGGCAGTTAGCTTAGTACTAATCTATGAATTGAAAGGAATTTGTCATAAATAATTCTTAAATTAGTGTGGTATATATGAAGACCAGGGTGGGACTGTGGGTGAGGTGGTAGTGGTAAAGGAGCTGCTGGGATTGTTCCCTAGTGCCTGAATATGCTGATCTGGGGCTTGGATGTGGATATCACCTTAAGTTTTATGGTTATGGAGGTGAGATGATGTGGGTAGAGTAATTTTTGTTTCATTTTCTATTAAATACCCAGTTTCTGTGTAAACGGCTGTTGCTTTGGACAAGTGTACTTGAGCAGTAAGATATATGAGTTTTTATATAGGCAGAGTATGATTGGGAAATGAGATGGACTTATTATTCTGTTCACTAATTTGTACAGACTGCCAAGTCCTAACTTCACTGCTGGTATAAATAATAAATGGATACGTATAAAGGCAAAATGGCTGAAGGTGCACATTTCTATGCCCCCTCCTCCCTTGAACACTGCTGCAAGCCAAACTGAGCTATTAGGATGACAGCTCTTCCCTTTTTGTTGCAAAGACTTGGAGGTGATATTTAACTAGTGGGTGCAGAAGTCAAAAGCCCCTTATATTCAGAGATGCAGAGGACTTTACCTCCACCATATGCATGCAAAAACAAAAAATATGTCTTTCTTTTTTGCTGGCTTACAGAAGTGCATTTAACACTTGTAGCCACAGAAGGATCCTACGTGATTCAACAGGAACCAAATTGTTAATGCCGAATGTTGCATATTGTGCTGCCTTAATAAATCTGATTTTAATACAGACTACACAGTATTTGTTCTGTAATGCCTTTGTAAAACATATATACCTTATACCACTTAATTATAAATAGTAATCTCTAACCCCAAAATGATGGTGTGATGTTGTACCAAACAAAACTTCGTCTTATACATTTTAACTGTCAATGAGGAAAGTCTTGCTTCATTTCTTTAGAAATCTGCAATTTATCTAATGCTTTAATGAGGCAAAGTGCTAGAGTGTGATATGGTAATCTAAATCTTAAAAACTTCAATGGAGAAACACCACCTAGCACATTGGCTTATGCCTTCTAGAATAAAAACACTGCAACACAAATAATTTAAATAGATGCATCCTTCATCTGCACCAATTACAATCTATCTCATAAACTCATTAATTATTTAAAGTAACAATACAACAAGTAGAATGGTAAAGCTTATAATAAACGTTTACTATTTTTGTAAATAAAAACTACATTTTCTGTAGTCTGTAATATTGCTTGTGAGACAGCTGTCACCTTAACAATGAATATTTTCCCTCTGGAAAATAATTTGTCCAGATGCTGAGAGAGGATTTCCTAGGGGGAAAGATATTAGAATGGACAGAAATCTGTAGTGTAGCTTATGAAGAGGCCAGACTGAATAGAATGAGAAGTAAAGTGGAGGAGGGTGGGCGCTGAGATATGGTAAGTGGGCTAAAACTGCAAGGGAAGGAAAGAGATCCATCTTTTCAACACTAGGACATCTAGGCTTCACCTATTCTTCCCTACTTGAGCCACCCATTTTTATTTGATGAATTTACCTAGATAAGTGCAGAGTCTCGTTTGGTCATTAGCTGTAACAAAAGCAGTAGCAGAAATGTCTATGGTTTAGAAATGGTGTAAAATAACCCAAAATAGGCAATGCATAGTGATATGTATAGAAAGGGATGTTAAGGCACTAACAAAGTCTTAATTATAGGGAGTATGCTGGAAGATTTTAGCAACATTTAACATGTGCTAAGGAGACTTGCAGTGTGACTGGACCTTCAATACTGTTTTAGGTACTGAGATCATGGGAGGTGGGTGTCATATGAGCAAATCTACAGGCTGAGACACTTCCAACTTGGTTCATGCATGCACGCTGATGCAGGGGCAGGCACCAATCTCCCTTTAATCCTGCAAGCACTTCTGAGGTGACAAAACCACTATAAGGTAAGGCAGAGCAATTCTTATCATCCATAGACAGCAGGATTGGTAGCAGTTAATGATATCACAGGATTTCAGGGCAAACAGCACCAGAGCACTTTTGTGGCTGTGATTTACACAGTAAAAACAAACAGATTGCAACATTCTTATGTGGGACTTGAATTCTCACTCTCTTACAGTGAGAGATACTGTAATTTATGCTTTAATAAATTCATTTACTCATGTAAGTGTTGGTTGCAAGATTCACCATTGTAATGGCAGTAGTACCCTACCCTGAGCCTTCCTTACACTCTGTCCTTTCATTAAAAAAGCCTGACTGTCTGGCGAATTACCAATAATCTTAGTCAGTCATTAACAATAGTTATTGGAGTTTCAGATTTTTATCATTCAATCTTCAGGGTGTTTAGGGTTTTACCAGATTGTTAATGCATTGATGCAAACTTGTATTTTAAAATTGAAATATGTTGTATGATATATTATATTATCACTATTGTAGGTCTGTGTTTCTCCCCTTTCTTTTTCGATTAATTTTGGCTTTGATCAGAATCACTGGGCAATTTAGTGAAGAAGTATGACTTGATAATAAGTTGTTACTGGCAATTCATTTGGTATATGGCCATCTCTTCCACTGTCCTGATCTTATTTATGTGGCTAATATGTCATATGGGGGGGGGGGGTAACACTGCGTCTTCAATAAAAACATATTCTGGGACAAGGCATCAGAGTGCGCGTCATGCAAAAGGTGAGCCAGATCTTAACATGGTTGTTGCTTCTGTAACACTTCAATGTCATTACATTCTGGTATTCAGACTGGGTCTGAAACAGGGACTTAGAACTTTATACTAATGCCGCAGGGGTCCTGGGGATGAAACCCTACTTTACAGCTAGGTGGACTGCATTCCAATGGATGAATGAATTCAGGATAAGGATGTCCAAAATAACATTACATTTCTGAAATGCATGCCCACTGGATGGCTCTGAACAGTTGGTAAGGGTATGTCAGCAATCTGAGGATAACTTTCCCTTCAGAAAATGTCGTGGTGGCAGTGGCCCTTAAGAACAGGCACACTACGTGCAGATAGAGTCTCTGTCTCTCTCCATTCTGCTATGGGATAGCTCATGCAACATAGACCAAATGGCTAATGGCTTCCAAGTGATAGTAGATTAACACAATGATTTGTCCAGTAATTTGGCACTATAGACTACATCAGTTGTTTGGCAACATAAAGGGATGAAGTGCAGTGTTTAAATCCATGGGGGGCAGTCTGTATGGCAAATAAGCAGAAGGCATGCTCAAAGCAGCCCTTTTTCCCAGGGCACTGACCCTTCTATGTACTTGGCACATTCTCTTAAAATAGACAGGCCTTCTGACTTAGGAGAGGCAGAAATGTCAATTGAAGGGATCAAGAGGGTGAGAAGATGGAAGTCAGCAGACTGCATGATCTACATCCAAACCAAAGAGTATAAAGGTCACACAGACAAACCATACAGTAAAATCTGCAGGAAATACCCAGCCAAGCTAGAATCTTCATTGTGTAATACCTTAAACCTCCTGTAGTGAAGGCCCATGGGATCTATATATAAATGACCCTGCCGTAAGGACATAACACTTACAATCTTAAATCTCAAATACTTTGTGATCTTCACCGTGTGCATTTGCCTAGAGCTTTGGTGGCTTGGTCAGAAATCTTAGGAAACTTGGGTTGGCACCAGGCAGGGAATGCAGCAGCTATCAAAAGAACCAGGAGGTTTATCAACAGGAAGGTAATAAGAGTGGGACATCACTTGGTTTCACTAGTGTTTAGACAAAAAGACTGAGTCAGGATCTGGCTTGTTATAGGTCAGTCTGCATCTCAGCAATCCGGCTCTGGACCTCTAACATTCACATTGCATTATTTCTACAACACCTTATGTGGGAACTTGCCTAAGGAGTGATGCAAGGGTATTCAGACATACTGGGGCAGGCTTACTAGTGGGCCATTCATTTGATGCCTGACCTTGGCATCATAGCAACTAACATAACTGCAAGTTCAGGTGAGACAGTATAGGTATGCTGTCAGATGCTTCACATTCTGGATGGCAAGATGGTCAGGAACAGTGATTCACCAAGGTGAAATGGAAGAACACCATATGCTTTTCTGTCAGCAGGGGCCTTGGTGCTTCTGCCTCACTAGGTTTGGCAATGTTTATAAATGTGAAATAAAGAGGTAAGACAGGAGTACCAACGAGGTCCAGCTGCAGAAGCAGCATACTGATGAAGGATGAACAAAATGTACAATAAAATCATTGTATGAGAAACAGGTGTGTGTGTGTGTGTGTGTGTGTGTGTGTGTGTGTGTGTGTGTGTGTGTGTGTGTGTGTGTGTGTGTGTGTGTGTGTGTGTGTGTGTGTGTGTGTGTGTGTGTGTGTGTGTGTGTGTGTGCGTGTGCTTCTTAATTGTCTAATTTGTGGTTTTAATATTCATGATGATTGTGTTAAACAGATTCAGTGTGGTAAATCATTGATTCAAGGTGCCAATGTAATGGAATAATTGAACATATAACTTTGGTCGAGTACCTGCAGTCGTCAGTGACTAGAGTGCTTCATGGGGGAGCAGGGGATGGACAAGATGGGGTTTAAGGAGGCCACAGACACCATTACAAATGTTATTATAAAACTACAGATTCAAATACTTTTGACTGAGGACATTCACACCACACAACGCACACAGCCAAGTGTTCTTAAATGCCAAAATAACATTTGGAAAATATGTCTATTTTGCTGCCGGTATAGTAAAAATTACAGTGACATGGCAACATTATTAAACATATGTCTGTTATAGTTATCTAAACAGCAGTAACCTTCTGTGTCTCGTATAGAATAAACTATAATATGATACATGGTACATCACCAGGGTTTATCCCAGTATGCAGTTTAAGATAAAAACAAGATGCACACCAGATAGACAGCACAAACATCACACAGAGAAGAAAAAATCTGAAGGGAATGACAAATACTTCTCTATAACATGCTATGCTGGTTAGGAGGGAAATAATTAAGTCAACACATCGTATGAGAACAGCAGATTCATTATATTCCTGTACAGAAACAGCAAAGCTACATTAAATGCTCAATAGAGCATCAAAAGTCATTCTTGAAAATATCCTAAGCAGAATTTCTTTTATTGAACTGAAGGGAGGACCTAGGACTTTTCTGTTGGTAATCTTGTATCTTAAGTTAAAATCTACAACTGGAATTATGCAAAGCCTCCACATTCTAGTACTGAGAAGCCATGATAACAGAAAATGAAATATGAATTACGGCCTTTAGTATGATTTAAAACTTCAGCTGGAGTTGATAAGCAGGCTTGCGTTAAAATGACCTACTTGAACTAAAATGTGTCAAAAGAGTAAAGGATTAAAGAAGAGAGAAGACAGAATGTAGGCTTGTTGAACACATTTCCATGTAACTGCACTAAATCCCAGAAGACTGAAAGCCATTTGACAAAGACTTTCTCTGCAACCAAGCAACATTGCCCATACCCTAGAGTGTGCGTGTGTGTGGGGGGGGGGGCTATGCACCTTCCTTGCAGCAAAGTCATCATGTACTTAGCCCCTCCCCTTCACACACACACACACACACACACACACACACACACACACACACACACACACACACACACACACACACACACAAATGTACCGCTCAACTGTACAGTTTTTTTGCCACATATTTTTGGTCTATTTTTCATAAAATTGTGGTTTTCTTGCAAATCATTACAGACTGAAGTCAGAAAATAATGACATTTGAGTTTCAGACTTCATACCCTTCAGAAACTTCATGGTAATGCAAAACCTGTTATTCTGTCAACATTCTAAGTTTGTAAGAGCAATATTAAAAACAAATGTCCCTATTTTGGGGCCTTTGTCTCACTTTTATTTATGGCTTTGTCCAGATTTCTTGTTGTAAGAGGTTGAGAGGTACAATACACCTAAATATATCCTGTTTGTACATTTGCATTGTTGTGAATTTTCATTCATGATTTTTAAGTCAACTGGTTTTAGTCAAACAGAATGGAGCCTTTTGTCATAAAATGTAATTACATAGCTTAATAGTCACTAAATGTTTTTGGACTGAACTAACATGAAATGGAAATTAGTTATGGAAGGTAACAACATTTTCATATTTTTACCAAACTGGGCTGTTCAATAAGAAATTAGTAACATAATCATGAACATCCTCTATGCACAAATTAAATAAAAGATATTTCAGTTTTACATTCATGTCTAAAAAAGACATTATTCTGTGAAATAGAGGAAACGTGTTTCTACTTTTTTAGTATTCAATATGCAGCTATTTCTCTGAGCTATGTCAAGGATTCATGCAATTTAAGGTTTAACACATTAGCACCACTTCAGACTCTATTACGAAAATCATTCTAGCCAAAGTCTGGTTCTTGCATATCAGATGCAGATGTTGGTAATACAAAACTTGCATAGTCTTGGAATCTGCCATATTTCAAAGGAATAGAAACAAACATCTGAGTTTAAAGAAACACACTGAACATCATATATTGTGTGACTGCTTGCATGAAATATTCATCACTATACACTTAAATATTTCTGAAATACAAACCTCTAGCAAGTTCACTAGCACATTCTGAATCAAGATATCATCCTCTTAAAAAAACAAGTTAAAATAATTCACTTTTTGTCAAACATCAGATATCAGGCATGAAATCATTGCACCTTCATAAACATTACTTGTACTGTACTGAACAACAGATACTAAAATTATTTCCTTCTTTAAATATGTCTGTGCTAATCTTGTATGTTTTCTATGAAGACTGATGATTATTAGAGTGCTTGTGATTAAAAAATATGAAATATAAATCAAGAACCTCATATTTTCTGAAATGAGTAATCTGTGAAGTCAACCAACCTCTTAAACTTAACATTTTATATAAAAACTGCTGGTAGTCATATGAAGTTCTGACACCATTTGTTAATTCTAGGGTCAGTCACTTTGCCATAACAGAGTACAGCCCATGGAATGCAACAGATGCAACTAACAATATTCAAACGTTCATGCTCCAAAATACAGGAACACCTCCGAGGCTTAACATTGTACAATCTGCATAAGGAATATTTTAAATGAACCAGCATCTGTAGTACTAAATATATCATAAGTATGACACCTAACATAGCCAGGTCCCAATAGCTATATAGATGTGCTGACTCATGAACTCCTTGTCTCATTGTGCTGGAAGCATGTTGACTAATGACAATTACCAGAAAACATCTGTACTGAACAAGTGATCACTGCCTTCTTGTACTACAGAAACAATGTACAGCTGAGATTTAACACTTAATGTTGGAACTGTACCACATAATAAAAAGCACAATGACCATAATATTTCTTACAGTGTAAATCAACTACTGTAATCTTAGGAGTATATTGCCTCCAAAATAATTATTGTGGAATTATTTTGTACAATGAGGAGCTCAGTTGGTTGCACATTCACTTCTGATATTGGAAGATCTAAATGTCTGTTGGTTCTGTCACCACGTGAGGCAGTAGAGTCATGCTGCTATCTTACCTGTACAGCTCAGCTCAGCTAAGATGCTACTGTAGAGATTAAACAAGAAACCAAAGTCTCATCTGCTTGATCTGTTGGCAGTTCAAGTGGCTGTAAAAGGTACTTTGAAACTCAATGGCAAGCAGAGTGTTTTTTTTTTTTTAAGAAAATTCTAAATACTTAAAAGTAGCTGCAATAGAGATAACAGACAAAGATAAATATAGTCAAATAATAGATCAAAACACATTCAACATGTCTACATTAACGATTTAGAATAAGGAAAAGAAATGGAAGCAAAGAAGAGACTAAGCATTGAATAAGTCATCATAGATGCATCTCAGATTGTATGTCAAAAATCAGAATAATCCAAAGTAAACCCCAATGGAACAAATGTTTCAGGCAATTTTCAGTAAGAAGGTCTTCTTTACCTCCACTCCAAGACTTACAAACAGCACCTCTTCTCTATCACTGCACCTTGAAACAATAGCAAAACCCAAGCTGTGGTGATCACATTTGAGGAATCTGTGACCCGATAAATTGGTATTAGTCAGCACTTCTGTCAAGCAGCGTGTCATTGTCTGCTATCTTGTACAAAAGACTGCATTTTCTCCACCATAACTCTAAATTACTAACATTCTCTAAGCAAAACTGTTTTTTTTTTCATGCTTATAACTATCCTTGTAACTTTCAATACAGTTTTCTGGGATACCATGTTCCATATGTTTTTACTCTGGACCATATTCCAATACAATTTGACTGTATAATGCATGTCTCAGCTATGTTCATCCAAATTTACCTACCAACTTGCCTCACCATTCCTTAATGTATTCATAATGAGATATTAAGTGCTACAAATATTCTCTTATGCGGACATCCCAAAAGGCATCTATATATTCTAATTTATACTTCACACTAACTTTTATCACCACAATTGTAAACTGAATAGCCAAATTATATTTCACAGATAAGGAAAATGTTGTTTTTGTTCTCTTATTACATTTTAACATTAATGTCTTGATCAGTTTATCTTTTTCAAATATCTTAGTCTGAAATTGCCCCAGTAACATGCACCTGCATTTTCCTTCAACTAGTTAAAATATATTTTACACAAAATATATCTATCATTTAACTTCCACATCTTCATTTTCTCAAATACCACACTTTTAGCAATTTTGGACATGCCTCTGAATTATTGGAATTCTTAATCAACTTTCACTCATGCTAACCACAAAATTACCACAGTTTAGGTGGCTACTCATTTTTCTACACCATTATTTCTCAAGCTGTTTAAGGGAACAATCAGGTGTACAATATGTAAAGTGCAATATATTTTAACAGTCATTAACTTATCATTTCAAATTCTTTGAAAAGCTAACACAAGCTAGAGACAGCAGTCACACTACGCACACAGCCTATTTTTATTTGGCTAAGGTGTTTGACACCACCCCATGGTAGCATATTTAATAAACTAAATGCATTGCAAGCAAACCCCAATGTGAACAGATAGACTGAAAATTATGTAAAAGACAGAACCCAATCTTAGGGGTGGCAGGGGCAATGTCAGATAACATGAAGGTGACCAACTGTGTCTTGTAGGCATCAGTGCTGGGACCACTTTTACTCAGTATCTACTTTATCGACCTACAGACTAAGAGCAAGGACCTATGGCTAACCAAGTTAGCATAAGCAAATTCCCCTCCGACAATGAAGCCTTAATGCACAAACTTACACTTATAAATGCCTGGAGTATTTAAAATGGGCTTAAATAAAATGCAAAAAATTTAGATATTGTCTCATTTGGCAAACATATCATCACCCAGCATAGAGGACTGACAATGCCTCACTTCAAAATGAAAATTAAATCAGAGATCTGTGAACCTGGGATGATAATTCCCCTCTTCTTCAATCACCATGTAGAAATGTTTGTCAGGAAATTCTTCTACTTGGTGCAGTTGTTTGCCAAAAAAAATATCAGCCAGATCTAAAGATGTTATTGGTCCCTTGCATTCAGTACTGATCAGACCACCTATAACAATACAATGCCCTCTTTGGGGTGTACCTCACCAGACAAAGCAAGCAGTTGGAAAGATCTCAGAGGCTCCTAACAAAGAAGATCACAATCTTAAAATCCCTAAGCTACAAGAAAAGTCTAGAAGCACTGTCCCTCTTTTCCATGTTTTATCGGCTGCTCAGAGTAGACCTAGGTCTTGCCTTCCAATTAATCAGGAACCCAGAAGTCCAGGATCTCTTGCACATTCACAAATCTAACAGCCCTACAAATACCAGAACACTAGATCTAAACCTGCAGTAGCAGATCAATAAAACAAGGTGGACAGACAGATTCCTTGCTCAGTGTCTCCCTCACCTCTGGAATAACCCTGCCCCCAGATAATGTAGTATGATATACTATCTCTTCCATGTGGGACCTAGATGATTGGGTGGGTATTCATAAATGCACCCTGAGCTTAACTGGGTTGGCCCTACTTGTGACAGGAGGTATAGTCTAGGGAGGGAACTATCAAGGCATAATGATCACATGACTCATTAGCTCTGAACTACCTACAATTCCTGTGATAACAATACTGGTTAAGAAATCATTTGAAGGTTGACTCCCAATGAAGTAATTATATTCATTTAATTTGAAAATTTCTTAGGTTAGTCACATATAAGATCTCCCTGTTCTGAGTGCTGGACTGAGGATATCTCTTTGAAGTGCCAGTGTCTTTTGCATTATTTATTTATTTATTTTTTTGCAAATCCATTTCACACACAACTCTTTATTAACATCACAAACTTATTCCTGTTACATTTGCACTTTTTCTTTGGAAATGGAATTTAAACTGTCAAGTCTGTAAAAACAATGCAGCAGCTTTGAAATAAATTCTGTAGCAATGTAGTTTCCCATGAATTTTGTAAGACCTTCTGCATTCCTTTAATTAATATCCAAATTATAAACAAGAGCCCTCCTTGGTATTAAAGATATATTAAACATTCATCTAAATTAAAAGCCACAAGGAAAATGAAGCTCAAATTTCGATCCTAGCCCTTTCCATGTAATCTTTATTAATATATTTATTTAACATTTGTTAACCAGGAAAGTCCAACTAGGATGGAGCCTATTTTCTGTGGAGGCCTGGGGAGAAATGCTCCAGATGCATGTTCTTTGGAATGTGGGAGGAAACAGGTGCACCCAGAAGAAATCCACATGAACACAGGGAGGACATGCAGACTCCGCACAGAAGGCACCCCAGCCAAGAATCAATCCAGAGAACCTCTTGCTGTGAGGCGACTACTTTAACCGCTGCACCACTGCGCCGTACAGATGTTATGCTAGATGTAAGTGAATCGTCAGAGAGAGACTTTTTTTCAAAAATGGTCCAGTTAAGCAAATAATTTGAACAAAGGCTACAAACTGCCACCCCAACCCCAAAGATTTTAGAAACTTTTCCCTAATCTGACTGAAACCTGGACAGAAGTCGGTCTAAAATGCTTTCATAATCTACTTTAGGAGCTTTGAATAGCTAATAGTGTATTTACTTTCTTGTTAACAACAGTAAATAATTTATGCAACACCATTGTGCTAAAGGAAATATATTCCTGCTGCTGTACATTCTTGTTACTTTATGAAAAGTTAAATTTATTCATTTTTATTTATTTATTTTACATTTGTTGACCGGGATAGTCCGACTGGATGCATGTCCATTTTCAGCGGAGGCCCGGGGAGAAAAGCTCCAAGGGTAAGCAGATACAGCATTACATAATACCAGCATTACATATTACAAACAGACTATTTACAGAGATTACATAAGTAAGGAAGTTAAACAAAGTTCCACAGATTACAGTTAATCCTGAGCGCAAGTCAGGATTAAATTAAATTACACCGAACTGGTTATCGGATTTTTTTACACATTCTAGAGAGAGTTAGCCAGGCTTGATACAGTGACATAGCCAGTTAAGTGACAAATGTTATCTGCGTCTAGTTTTAAATTGACCTAAGGTGGAAAGAAAGTGACTGTATGACACTCGATTCTTATCTTCTTCTTCTTTCGGCTTTTCCCGGTTAGGGTCACCACAGTGGATCACCTGTCCGCTTATGACTGGTAGTGGAGTTTTATGGTGTTGAGTTGCCAGCCCCGGCGCCCAACCTTCCATAGAAGGCACACATGCACACACTCATGCCTAGGGACAATTTAGAGTGTCCAATCCCTACAGCATGTCTTTGGGATGTGGGAAGAAACTGGAGCACCCGGAGGAAACCCACACGACCACAGGGAGGACATACAGACTCCACACAGAAGGCACCCTAGCCAAGGACTGAACCAGAGACCCTCTTGCTGTGAGGCAGCAATGTTAACCGCTGCACCACCGGGGCTGCCCATGATACTTGATTCTTATGAAGACTACATAATAGTTAATGTAATTCGGTTCAGAAAATCATCAATGGAAAGACATGTGAGGCAGTTAACAGCCAAGCGGTGGTGCTGTCAATATGTTGTGCCAATGCCAAAGTACAGCCAGCACACTATAGGCACAATTTACTTGTGAAGGTGCATCCAGTCACCCATATATAACATAAATGTCACTGAAGATAACAAAAGTAAAGAGGAAGTGCACAGCTCTATGTATGGATATAAATTTGAAGAACTATTTTAATCATTACAGGGTCTCTAATGTATAGAGTTTTGACTGATACTAAAATCTTTGTGAATGTGAATGGGAAAGCATCATACCTCTCAACCTCTTAGAGCAGGAAATCTCGACAAAGCCATGAATAATAGGGACGAAGACCAAAAATAGGGACAATTTTTAAATATTGCTCTTAGAAACTTAAAAAGTGGATAGAATAACAGGTTTTCTATTACCAATAATTTTCTGAAGGGTATGAATTCTGAAATTCAAACACCTGTCATTATTTTCTGATTTCTATCCTCAACGATTTGTCAATCATTTGCCAGAAAACCAGAACTTTATTAGGAACAGACCAAAAATATGAGGCAAAAATTTTGACAGTCTGTGAAAATCTGGACAATTGAGAGCTATGAAATGTATGGGTCTAAAGAAATAAGACAATTTTTGTTAAAGAGAAGAAAGAGCAAATATAAGAAAATAATCAGTAGCCTGAATCCTCAAATAAAAAAAAAATATGAAACACCTTTTAACTGTAGTCAGCCAGCAATGATTTTTTTAATAAACCAGAATTTAAGAATATGGCAAAGTAGACAGAAGTTATTCAAATGTAATTATACAAGTACTCCAAGTAATGATCTAATCAGTAAAGGATAGTAGATTCTGTAAACTGTCACTGAGATCTACTGCTTTGCTAAGAGAGGTCACTTTATTAGGAATAGTAAAATTCTCAGGACTGAATTCCTACTGACTTACTGGCTGAAATCTTTGCAATAGAAGAAGAAATATCAGCATCCAGATGTGCAATGCCTGCTTTACAAGTAGTAGGTGAATTTATTAAATGTAACAGCAGCAAAGACAGGTAAAAGTAATCTTCTAGAAGCTTCACTGTTCCAAGTCAAAAGCACCAGTTAAGTATACAGAAGTTGCTGCATGTTCTAATTATGATGACCATACAAAAAAAGAAATAGCTTCCTGTCTTCTCTTTTAAGACATACCCACTACAATCAAGAAAAATATTCATAGACCCTGGACATTTAACTTACCATACTGGCAGTGTGACCCTTGAAATCCAACTGGACACTGACAAATCAGGGATCCACCTTCAGCACATTTCCCACCATTGAAGCACGCACCCTGCAGACATACTCCTTGAACACATATGGAAAGAACAGCATAAAGTTAGTTTTGTCTCTGCATGGTTTGATGCAGATAACTTAAAAAAAAATCTTAACCAGAGTTTGTAATACAGTATATAAAACTCAATGTATATGTAAGGTAGTGTACGTAGAAGTTTTATAGCAGTAAGTCTCAAAGCAGCAGGTCAGCGAAAAATTATTCCAGCAGTCAATGTTCTGCTTTGCATTTACATTTTAATTACATTTTTATATTGCTTTTATATACAGTACCATAACAGTTATCAAAAATCTTCTGATCCAATGTATCAACTTTGTGCAAAAAGAAGGTGGTTGTCTTTCTCTGTGAAACAAATGCTTTAAGAGCGTAACACACATCTAGAGCAGTAAAAGATACCAAAATAAAATTGTAGAACTATTCTCAAAAGATTATGTCAATATTATAAAATAAGAATGAAAAAAAAAAGAAATACACACAAAGAAAAAAATAAAAGAAAATAAAAAATAATGTACTAAAATATGTATCACATTCCTTTGAAACACTACTTTAGAATAATAAATACTAATTAATAAATAAATGTATGTCTATACATATATATGGATTTTTAAACAATGCTATTGAATTATATAACTTTTGAGGCAAGATGCAAAACTACAGTCAAACCATATCTACATAAAAACAAAAATGTTGGCTTTTTAATAAACCTGTGCACACCATTAGCCTTCTTAATAAAAATAAAATGATAAATAAGCAAAAAAGTAACATATATGGGATAGACTGCATAATTTAAAATAGGATTTCATAAAATCTAAACTAAGAATACAGGAACAAATTTGTAGAAACCAATATCTATCATCTAAAACCATCCTCTATGATACCGCTGTTTTGCATCAGCCTAGTTTTATGAAAAATATAAACAACGTTTGTTAAAAGAATTATACACAGGAATCAGAAAACACTGATTACTATGTGTATATTTCACTTTACACTAACAGGGCTGCTAGCTAATGCCATACTATTATATTGAGTTTATGACAAGACCTCATTCTAACGGTATTTCCCTTCATCTGATAGAACCGGTTAACCTAACTAAGCCAAAAAGAACAGGAAGAGAAGATGACAGACTTCCAAAAACTAGGAAGAGATTTCCTGGTGGTGACATGTAAAATCCATAATGTTTTAAAACCAGACTTAGTAAGACTAAAGGCATTTGTTAATTTTTGATATTGTAACATCATTTCATTATTTCTTTATAAAAACTAGAGTTGTTTCCAAAGGATTGTAAAATGGAATATTCATACAGGATATATTTTCCCAGGAAATTATAATTTCAATTTCTCATCTTTAGCATTAAGAAGAGACTGGTGTAAATATCCCTAACAACCCATTAGTAGTTAGCAAGATTTTGCATAAAAATGTGTAATAACAAAAACACCAAAAGCAAGAAGATATGGTGTTATGTGAGATATGGACACTCGGATCTCTTTGAGTAACATTTTGGAGACAATAGCTCTTGCTGATATAATTTATTACAGAACTCATTATATAAAAGGGGCATTACATGTATACAAGTGAAATGTACCCATCATATTTAATAACGTAATTAAAAAGAACAGCTGTCTGTCCTTAACATTGCAAGCAGATAAAGTTAAACTGATTCAGATTATAATCCTTCACTTGTTGGACATTTGAAGCTTGAGAACATTTTTAAATTTACTCATAATAGATTCTGCAAATAGAATAATGGAGTTTTCCACACATATACATCCCATGTCTTTAAAGCTGGTCTTTCAAATTTTCACAAATACGGCACAATCTGCAGATGTCTGAATGCCCTGGTACCTGAAGAATTATATAATGATTAACCATGACTCTATATTTTGTGAAGGAATGAATGAGTCAGTTACACTACTGACAAAGTTGGGAAGCTACTAGTCTTTGGAGGGACAGTAATGCATATATCAGACTCAATGTATAGCTGCTGAACATACTGTTCTGACTCAGCTGCTTGTACCTCCTTCCAATAAACTCATAAAGAGTTGTCCGACTACAGTATTATAAAGCCTAGATTAGCAGTTAGAGACTATAGGAAGAAGATTGTAAAGCTGGGCATCCACTGATACGATGACATATACCATAGGACACTAAAATACAAGCTTTAAGGGAATGCCACAAAAACATCATAAAACCTACATGCCACATTTTTGGTAGAAAAAAACTCTAAACTCTAAACCATGCTAAACTCGCTATGCGGATTAGCTGTATTGACCATAGCACAGTTTATATTACTAGTGGAGATGGTGAGAGCAGCTACTGACACTACTTTGTCCAGACTGAAATCATGTTTATAACCACATATAAAGGCAGAAAACTTATTAATAAGGCAAATTTCTGAATGGCTCATTTTAGCCATGATAATTCTGAGATCCCAGGTAATTAACAAAGAATTTCTATTGTCTAGGTCATTAGTAAATGATTCAGTTTAACATTGTGCATTTTATGTAATACTGAAACCCTCGAGTAAATATTAAGATCTAAAGGTTTCACTATTAGTGAAAAATGAAAAGGTGGGCACTCCTCTTAGTGCCCCCCCCCCGCATAATTTTAACCAAGTTGGAAACATAAGAGCCAGTTTAATTATATAAATAGCAGTCATGACAAATATTTCTTAATTGTTCAATAACTATGCTACAAATGCAACTGATTGAAGAAGGTGAAAAAAACCAATCTGGTGCAAAGTAATAAAATCCTTCAATCACAGAGTTTTGAAGGAAAAGGGTGTGTATTGCTAAAATGCCATATCTGATATGATAGAACAGAGCTGGATGTTTTAGCCTTGTTCATTTATTAATAAACTGAAATCGTTATGCACTTTGGGGAAATTATAATACCTGATCTCTTAACATTTTAGAGAAAGTGACCACTTATTATATCATAGGACACTTGCACAAACAGTTCTAAGTGGTTTCTTTGTACATTTTCAATAGGTAGTCCATCCAGTCTCGAGACTTTAAGTTTAAGCTCCTCAGTGGCCACCTGAATGTCAAATAAAATAATCATTAAAAAAACTAATGCTGCAGCTTGCTCTTTATAAAGTACTACTTCAAGATGGCTACTTAAGAGTCAAGGGTGCAATTGTTAAGGATAAGGTGGATTTTTTTTTAAGCAGAAAGCTTTACACAGTAATTCAATCATATCAAGAAAAAAAAGGTACAGTACAATACAGATGTCTTCCCATTGGATAGGATAATTACATTTTAAACTCTTATATCTTTGTTTGTTTTAATAAATTCCAGGAAGGTAACTGCGCAGATAGCCTTTCATAAGTAGACACTTTCTGTTTCGGCATACTATCCTTAACCTCACAATAAGGCTTTTAATACTCTTATTTATTGTGAGATACTTGAATAAAAATCTACTGGTTGAGGCCTTATACACACTGTTGAGATCATAGAAAATAAACCAAAACTAATTAATCTTTCCTTGTATAACAATACTAATATGGTCATCAAATATCAAATGAATGATCATTTGTATGGTGTAGTATTTATTAATTTACTACTTGCATTAGAAATCCAAAGAATGTGGTAGAATTGTAGCATTTCTTGCAATACAATAAGAAAAAAACACTGTGGGGCAGATTAACGAAGTACACACAGTATGTATTCAATAAAGTTCGGATCACATTTTTGTGCTTTCTAGTCACTCAGAAAGATTACACTAAGTGTACATGAAGTCTACACTTTGTGGTAACCTTTGTGAATCCATGTCAGTATTTAAAGGTGCAAGAATATCAGTAGGAAAACTAAAATTATGAGGAAGAAGGTGTGAGTTATGTCTGTGTTGTCTGTTCACTCAGAACAGTGTACACTTAGTATACACTTAGGTATAGGCTTTATTGAATCTGGCCCAGTGAATATCATGTACACTTCTTGATTTCATATACCTCAATATGCATCCTATGGTTTTATAATTAGCTTTACACATTTCCTCAAAAATGGTCTTAAAAGGTAAGGTCTTACTGTCATTATACATAGATTTTATTTTGATTAATTATTTCTAAAGTACGTCTACTTACAGTTTGGGAAATATTCAGTTTTAATACAAATACTTCAAGAAAACTTGTATTTGGTCAATTTTATGTCATCTACATAACTAATATAAAAATGTAGACGGTCAGATGCCATATTGAAGATGCAAAATATCGAACTGATAAGGTCCTTGAGATCTCCAAGGCACACATCATTTTATATAATTTCATTAATTGTCACTACTATTATGCCAGACACTCCAATCATCATTAAAGCCAAGAAGCTATCCAGATTATTAAATGGTCAGATAGTTCGAATTTAGATGGTATCATAATGAGTATGTGAAGATTTATACAAGAAAAGTCAATCAAGAAGTCACTGCAAATAACACTGATTTGTAGTCGCTTATGTGCTATGCTCATAACATGGCTATAAAAACAGGATTTGTGATTATCCAAACAATATTGGTTTTACAGACAATAGATTATAAAATAATCTCTGAAAGCCACTTTCAGTGAACAACATAGTAAGCTTCTTTTGAAGGGGGGAAGACTCCTTTAGACCCCATGTTGGGGAGGACCCCGAAACCCCTAAATTTTATGTAACAACTCCACAGTTGCAAAACAGTGAAGAAATGGCAACATGTAATGCTCAATGAAAGGATCTTCCAGCAACAATCCATTTGCGCTGTTCAAAATCACTATCCCCTGCCAATGTTGCCAAAATTGACAAACCATTCACTTTTAAGTAAACTAAAAACCAACAAGCACCAGGGCTAGATGGGTTAATCCCCGAGATGTACAAAATCTTAACTAATAACATAATGTATTACAAATTTTGTTATATGCATTTACTGAAATCAAAGTTAACTCTATTATCCCACCCTCATGGAAATACTCACTTGTCTCACCAATACTGAAAACACATAAAGAACCTTCTTTTGTTCATCTTACAGACCTATCTCACCCTTAAATGTAGACTATAAAATCTTCATGTCCATATTAGCAAATAGACTTAATTCCATAATTCCTGACTTGATAGAAAGTGATCAAATGGCATTTATAAGAAACAGGAAAGTACAAGATAATATAAGACTTTTATCTCTAATAGACATAGCTAATAAAAAATGAACTAACCATTATGAGTCTTCATACAGACAAAGCATTTCATTATCTTAATTGGTCCTATCTATTTAAAACATTAAAACAATCTAATTTCTCCTTAGATTTTCTAACTCTGATCAAACAACTCTATAAAAATTTCACTTCATTTGTAAAGATAGGTTCATTATCATCTCCCCTTAAAATCTTAAAAGGTACTAAACAAAGTTGTCCCCTTTCCCCCTGCTTTTTGCTCTTGTTGTAGAACCTTTAGCTAATTACATTACAAAAAAACACCCATCTCAAAGGATATACCATTAATAATGATTTATCCCCAAAAATACAACTTTTTGCTGATGATCTATTATTAACCAGTAGCAATATTGAAACATCCCTAGATCATCTACTTAATACCTTAGACTTGTTTGAAAGTCTATCAAGACTAAAATTTAACCACAATAAAACCCAAATCCTTTTAATAAATAAAAATGTCACAAAAATATGAGAAATTACACTTTATCTGGGACACTACACAAATTACATACGTAGGTATCTCTATCAAACCAGATCTAGAAATGATACAATCTCCATAAATTATAAAAACTTAATTACCATAATTACAAACCTCACAGATAACTGGAATAGATTTGTTTTACATTTGAAGACAGCCTAATGTAAATTAAAATATTATTACCCAAAATTTTATACATCAGCCAGTCCTTGATTATCCCCCCCACTTAAAAAAAAGTTATTCACCAAAGTAATAATAGCTTACTAAAATTCCTTTGGTACTCAAAAAAACTCAGAATTTCCTTACTATGTTACACCACAAGCTGAGAAGGAGAAGGTATTAGTTGCCCAAATATTGAACTCTACATAAACACAACTATCTTTAATTTGATTTTCTTATGGTTAAGCCCCTTTTACTCCTCGCACAGGAAACTGATACATGAAACAATACTATACTTCAGCAACAAAACATTCTTTGAAGCCCTTATTAAACTAGATAGAAATATTTTTATGTGGTCCTTAATAAATATATATATATATATATATATATATATATATATATACATGATTACAAGCAGAATCTAAAATACTGTTCCTTCAATAATCACATACTACTGAATTTCAAAAGATTCACCCAAACTAACCATTTATTTAAAAACCTAATACCCATTTTTCCAATTACCTATACCCAAGAATGCTTAATCTCCTTTGATTCCCCAAAAAATGTATGATTTTAAAGAGAGAAACTTACTTTATTAGAATCAGTTCTGGTCTATTAATAAAGTTTATTCGTCTAACTATCTAATCGCCCGATATAGTTTGGACAGAACAAATTGGCTCGACATACACATTTGTAGAGGGTTTTTTTTATAATAAAATTATACTGTCATTAGACAAACATGAAAATAGAACACCAAAATCTTTGGACTTGACCTATAATATAAATGGTTCTTTAAAAGGCACCTCATTCACATCTATGATTTATAAAACTGTCAGGTCAGATTTTAACTTCACTGATGCCTCATATTGGAATTACTCTGCAAAAATTAATAATGAAGACTTCACTACTAATAACAAAAAACTTTTGCTAAAATCCATAGCAAAAACAACAATCTCCCCCCTACTGGAAAATATATACCTGGAAGCTTCTCCACATATGCTACTTCACACCACAAAAAAATTAGCAAAATAACAAAAAAAAAAAAAAAAGACAGAAAATGTTGGAGATGTAATATACAGAATGCTGATTAGCACCATATGATTTTTACCTGCAAGATATCATCATTATATTGGAAAGATTTTAGAAACTGCTGTAAAGCATTATGGAACGATAGATGTATAATTTCTGGTTCACTTATTGTATTCAATGTACCGATTCCAAAGTTATACCCAAAACTCAAACACACATACTATAGTCAATACTTGCTGTAGCAAGAAAACCTGCAACTAAAACTTGGAAAAATAACTCTCCTCTTTCCTTCAGTCAAGAATTTGTTATTTAGCCACGTCTCTATTTTATAAAGAAATTTCAAACATAAAGCTCAAGACAAAAAATTCAACACATAAATCAACTGCATGGGAAAAGTTGCATTCTTTATTGCTGAAATTTTAAATGATTTTCTGTATATATATATATATATATATATATATATATATATATATACATATATATATATATAAACATATATATATATATATATATATATATATATACATGAATATATTGATTGTTATGGACTTTGTATATAGTTCCTTTTGTTATTATATTATTGTAAATAGAATGTTCTATTATTGTTCTTATTATAATAACAAAAATAAAGTAAAAAAAAATCTTCGTACATGTGCAGGTAGGTCTTTCAAAGAAATAAGCTTGTCAATAAATAATTGTAACAATTAAAGCCTTCAGTTTCTTATGTTTCTTTAATTTTAGCAGTATTAAATAGAAGACTTTTGACTTATAAATTCTTCAAGACACACTTCTCACCTTTCTTTATCTACAAGGATTTAACTACTGTTCTCTTCTTTGCTAGGACACTTTTCTCATACAATTGCATAAATAGTGCACACAATACACATATGAATGCATTGTTTTTTTAAGTACCTGCTTGAAATACCATCAGATTTAGTAGAATGCCCTTCTTATTTAACTAGTAACATTCTAAATGCTCATATTTTTCTAAATTTGTGAAATATATTTCATATCACTGAGACTGTAAAAATAGCACTACTGGCTTAAAAGGCTGAGCGCAACTACATATTTATCTCCAATGTTTCAAATACCTTAATATATCTCAGTAAAACACTCTACTTCACAAAAACAGATACTCTGCCTTCCACTCTTTTAGGAAGTTTCCTATAGCAACTGTATATCTTGCACCCAGGGAAGACAGAAAGCCGTTAATCTCCTTCCCTTATTTCTCGTTCGCTATTCCTACTTTAGCAACATTTTTTCTTAAATCACTATTCCAAAGTGGCATCTTATTGTTCTGACGTCCATCATTTGCCAGGAGTATGCTGACAATATTAATTGGTAACTCCCATGTCATGCACGAAAAAAGGCCTGCTGATGGGTCCACTTCTAAACCTTGAAAGCTCATAATCTTGAAATTCAAAATACTGAAAACTCAAAATACTGAATTTCATAATATTGAAAAACAGAGTACACCAACACTTACAATATTTCAGCACAACTAAATAACAAAACATATTACTCTTCTCCATCAATAAGCAGGGGGGCAAACCCCCCCTGCACCCCACATGTGGGGGTCTGCACCCCCCACGCCACCTGCTACTAAAATATATCAACTCCAGAGGAAAATTGCAAACTTGCCATTACATGCTTCATGACTGCCTGTTGTAACCTTAGTCATGTTCCCTTTTAATTTGCTATACAACAACATAACTCATCTTAGTAAACTGTAATCTTGGAGTTTTATATATTTAAGTAGCATGGGGTGGGGGGCACAGGGGAGCTTGCCCACTTGCTAATAGTTCAAGTAACCTAATATGCTTTGTCTTTTATTTGTTTCTCTATGTACTTCTGGTAGAGTAGAGTAAGTGTTAGTATCCTGCAGTTTTTTTTTCAATATTATGAAATTCAGTATTTTGAGTTTTCAGTATTTTGAACTTTCAAGATTTTGGATTCAGTATTTTCAATTTTGAGATTATGAGCTTTCAAGATTTAGAAGTGGATCTCTGCTGACATACTATCACATTACAAAAGCTCTAAGTCAGCCCTCATCTGTTACTAACCAATGGAATGCATCATTAGGCAGGCAGTGATGTTTGCCATCCAGTAATATAGTATTGGCAAGAAAACCTAAGCCATTATATATGCATAGCTTAGAGATGTAATGATTAACCAATAGTAGAGTCTTCTTATTCCATTAATGGAACCTACCCAACCTATGGAAAATACAGGAAAACCACATCTGCATAAGCAATGTTTTAACAAGACATAGAACCTAAATAATCTCTCTTCTTAGCTCTAATAAAAAGTGCTGCTTATGGTTGTTAATTGCCATATGCAACATAATAACTGAAATATGCATTTATTTTTTAAACATTCTAATCTTTCTCTAACATTATGGACTTTGTACCCTGGCAATGATTGTTTCTAAAAGTTGTCACCATGAAAAAAATTAATCAATATTATCAATAAAAAAGTGACTCATTACTAAGACATTTCTCAGAAAATCACATATAACTCCTTGTTGATCAGTGATGAATAAATCTGAAGAATGTGCAGACTAAGGCAAATCAACAGAAGAATTATTCTGTAAACAAAACACAGTCAGATGACTAGTTTACCTGGTCCTAAATCTCTGTGTCTCTTTTCTCCTCTTAAGTGACTTTTCCCTCATCATTCTATTTCTTGTCAATAAATAAACCTTGTCTTTGTACACTGCTCCCTTTTCCTCTTAAAATCACACATCTGAAATATTTCTATTTAGGAGCAACTTGTAATGTATTCTTTTTCCACTTTATATTCATTACTGAATTACTTTTTTTTCTTATAATTTCTAATCCACCTTTTCTAAAAGAGCTATGAAAGGTTATTTAATTCTTCATCAACTCTTCCTTTAGGAGTTAGAAACTGAATTTATTTAACTCATATATGATGATGTACTGGACATTGAGGAAGAGCCAGAACCTTGGTCTTTTCATAGGTTCATAGATTAGTACTAAGCTAACTGCCCTTGCGAGCCATTTTAAGCCTAGCCAATTATGCCTTGTGAGACTCAAACCCTACACCTTGTGTTTGTAAGGCAAACACCTTAACCATTAGGCCACCCTCCCAGCAACTATGTCCATCTTGCATTTCCCTCTTTCTCTTTTGAACTAAGCCTATAAACAATGTTTTAGTCATATTTCTACACTGAAATTCATTTTTCCCCCCATTCTATCTGATACCTCAAGCAGCCTTTATAATTAGACTGTTCTACAGATTCCATAGCTCATTATTAAAACTGTCAGGGTCCATTTCTGAGAAATAATTGAAATATTTAAAAACAATCTTTGACACGGTCCCGTAAGATTAATTACTTGCAGTACTGCAGCATTATGGTCTGCTGTCTCTTCTAACTGCAAACACCACTTGCCTTTAAAAGGCTTCTCATATGGTCATCAAGAAGAATTCATATATTAAAACTCATGGTCTGCTTAATAAATACAAAGGACAGGATTGCCACTGCTGCAACTTCTATTTGAATTGGTATTTGAGTTTCCTGTTCATTAAATCTATGGATCACAGTGGGACAAAAAAAAAACATGAAGTGAATCGGCATGCCTATGATCATAAAGTAATGGTGAAACATCCAACAAAAGTGCTAGATACTCTAAGCATATATTATATTGTACAAGAATTTGCCCTCTGTTCCAACTACATTTGAACAAGGATGATGCAGATAACTGTTTATCCCTCACTGCTAATATTAATTAACTATCTGAACTAGACAGCGAGGATTTATCTTGGGGGAAAGCTTACCTCTTCTCTAAGAACTACAATTCAAGTAAATTATGATGAGGCAATAAATTCTTCAAAATAGTATATAACCAACTGCAATATCTTGAACCTTCTAACTCAGCAAATAACTTTTGTTGGTACAGATATTTCCCAAAATTCTTATGCCTGACTGGACATTGGCCAAACTTACATAAACTACAGAGGTGCAAAGCAGAATGCATACTCTAGTTTACATGGTGGCCCAAAAATCCACGTAAGGCAGTTTCAGTTCACATGAAATTATGTGAATGGACAGGCTGAGCATTGCAGATTTGAAAGTATTAATTTAGGGAGCAAAATTAAGTTTATGGACCTCTTGAACTTCAGCAGGATCTTGCATGCCACAGAAAGATCTGCGCTCATAGGTAAGTACTAGACTAGCTGCCCTTGCAGGCCATTTTAATCCTACTCAATTTTCCTCTTTGGTGCTTGAATTAAACTATCGCATTTGGTGTTGCATTGGATTTACCCATCCCATGGTCAATAATGATATATTATCTAGAATTATCTCTCTATCCCAATTGCAAGTTTTCATATTACAAGGTAAGTGTTGTTGGACCTTGGGTTTTCAACTTAAAAGACTTTATGCTGGGCAAGTAAGTCGAGTGGAAAAGCACCCAGGTCTGAGCATTTTGCCAGTTTTGTAGCTAACAGCAAACTCCTTTACATTTCATTTCTTCTTTTGTGGCTCCAATATTTTGGAAATGAGGAAATATGACCCTGTTAGTAGTCCATCCTTCTTTAAAAATGGAATACATTAATTTGAGGATCTAAAACAGGACTTTAGACTTCTTGCAAATTAATTTTGGACATATCTACAATGAAGGCACTCCAGCTTCGACAGGGATAGGCATGAGACACTCACCATCAGTTATCTCACCTGATAAAGAAATTATATGGATCTCTGGACTTTAAAAGGAAAAGCCTTGGCATACTATGGGCAAAGACTTCTAGACAATGAGACTACTGAGGACTTTTTTTCAGCAGACTTCCCAGTGTTTTCCTGATAGTTTCCTCAACTGCTGGCATTTTGTGGACATGGAAAAAGGGGACCAGCAAGTCCTGAAGATTCTGGAATACACTACAACAGATATTTCATCGGATTTAGAGAAATTCCTTGATATCAAAACCTATTGTTTTAAACAAATCCCTAATTTCTAATTTAGTTTCAAAGGTATGGCCACCTTTAATCATTTTCTGACAACTGCATTTAAATGCATACCTCATTTCTGGAAGTCTCCCATTTCTCCTACTACTTCAAACTGGTAGGTTAATTTGTTAATTTGTAATTTTATGTAAACCTATTGTAGCTTTTCTCTCTGGGCCTCATCGGGAGAAGTACTTTCAGCCCAGCCAAACTTCCCATGCAAACAAATGCAAGTTAAACAACAAACAGCTTCACACAGTGGGAGTGAGTGCTGGGTCAGTTGTCACTAGCTTAAGTGTAAGTTAGCCTTCGAATCTATGGAAGAGCTGTTGATTACTAATATAAGGACATTAACTTCAAGTAACAACCAGGATACCATTTGAAACCACTTCATTTTGAGACTGTCAGGGACCTTTTCAACCTATTGGTGCATCATCTGCTGCATTTAGCTGTGACTGAGAAGTATGTTTTGAGGATCTCTCCCTCTCTCTGTCTTATGAATTACTGCCAACTCCAGAAATGACTGCATGGACAGCCACCACTATTCACAGAACTTGGAAGATAAAGGGGAAAATGGAAGTAGATTGCCATATCTTTCATCCATATAACACACACACAAACACACACACACAAACACGCACACACACACACACACACACACACACACACACACACACACACACACACACACACACACACACACACACACACAGACACGCACACACACACACACACGCACACACACACACACACACATGCACGCACGCACACCTACAGACAACTTAGAGCCCCTACTCCAACTACTGAATATGATTGGAATGCAGGAAGAAATAGGAGAACCTGGAAAAAAACATGGGAAGACATGCAGACTCCTCATATAAGATATTCCAGCTAAGAACCAAGCCAGATAAGCTCTAGCTATGAGGTGGCAATACTACCTGTTTCTCCTCTACACCACCCTGGATCTAGTGTACCTACTACTGCTTGAGACTGAAATTCAACTACAGTGATATTACTTATCTCTTGTGTATGGCCTGTCACTGCTTCTTTTGTTACATTTTCTGTTTCTTACTCTTGGAATTCTTTTTTTTTCTTTGTACCAGCTAACAGCTTAGCTGTAAACATTAAATAATGTTATAGTATTCTTCACTCGAAGAGGGTGGGGGGTGCTTCTTAGCAGATCTTTTATGGTGACAAAGTACAGAGCATGGTAATTACTTGGAATGGGTTGTAAATTTCTGAATAAATCAGATTTGATTCTGCTGCTGATGTAGAATCACATTTATGTCCTGGGGCTACACCACTCATGGACTTCCAATTGAACTGATTTACCTAATGACTCTCTCTTTCTCCATGTGGTGACTATCACACCAGCATTTACATTATTAGTAAGGGTGATTATGGCACTGTTA
Organism: Protopterus annectens; assembly: GCF_019279795.1. Classification (NCBI taxonomy): domain Eukaryota; kingdom Metazoa; phylum Chordata; order Ceratodontiformes; family Protopteridae; genus Protopterus; species Protopterus annectens. The sequence continues at coordinate 184,807,554 of NC_056734.1, forward strand.
TCTTTGAGGGTGCAGGAGATCAAGGAAGGCAGGGTCCTTCATTGCCCTAAATTCTACCCATAAATCAACATGGAGTCTCTATAAGACACAGAACATAAGAATAGCAATTCGAGTCTGTTTTGGTAGATAAACTTTTCAGACCTGTGATCTTTTTAGTTAGGAATCCCTGGGGTCTTTTGAGTTGTGTGATGCATCCAAAAAAATACATGCCAAATGGGTCACTGTACTAAAGAACAGGTCTGACAAGGGATGAGTAGAGAGGGAAGATACATTTATTTTGATCTAGAGGAGACATCAATATAAATTGGGGGGCCAGACAGAAGGATTTTGCCCACTACTGTTGTGATTTGGTGGACAAAGGACAGGGAATCGTCAATGAAGTTACCAATATCTCTGATCATTGAATCAATCTAGAGAGAAGTACCATCTATTCAATAGGTCACAGAACTGCTCTGTGATCCAAATTTAACAATACTGCATTTTTAGCATTTGGTTTAAGCATGTTTTCCTTACTCTGGCTACTAGAAAGGTTTAGACCAAACTGTAGTGAAATACAGCAGCTAAACAAGTGCCACCACCTAACTTCCATTCATCAGCATGGGCTACTGGTTTGACAGCTGGAGAAGCAGGCACCAATAGGAAGAGTTCAAGCACATATGGACATTTTTTTACTGTCCTAGGTGGCTCCAGCTACTTTATGTGTATGTACTCTGTTTGGCAACCAGTTTGCTTCTACCTCAAAATATAACATTTAATGCTTAGCTCTAAGTTTTTTGACAATTCTACCATAAGGAAATGTGCCAAAATCTTTAACCAGATCTAGGTATACCATGTTGTTGGGGGTTGGTATAATGGTTAAGGTGTTAACCTCAGAGACACAGGGTACAGGGTTTAATTCTCAATAAAAGAAATTGGTTAAGCTAGTACTTAACTATAAACCTATGAACCAACTGGAACTGCATAGCCACCAAATACAGCTTCCCTGATCTGTAACGAAGAAGCTTACTAGGGTTTGGAGACATGACCTAACTTCATGGAAATTGAATAAATGAGAGTCCAGACCAATGCAGTTTGCAACATTCAAGTTTCTAAACTCTAGTTTGGTGGGTTCTATGGCTTTGTAAATTAAACTAGTTAGGCTAATGGGTCTGTCATTACTGGGGTTTTTGTAAGTGCATTACAAGGGCTGTTGTCCATATTTCAGGAGCATTCCTCTTATGTGGAGCATACGCTAAAAAAGTTTAAAACAGGCTCTGATTGGGGGAAGTATTTCACACACTAGTGATCAAACATCCAGGGATATTCAAAGCACCCACAGAAATAGTATATTTGGCTTTTGAGAAGATGGTTATGACTTCATCCACAGTAATCCACAGAAGGGGGGGGGGGGCATTCAGGGATTTGCTGAATTTATCTGACTGTAGCTGGTGTGAAATTAGTACTAAATTTATTTTCTAGCACTCTGACAATGTCTCTTGGGTTGAAGTTGAAACTGTAACAAACTGCAAAGCACAAACTAGACAAAAAAAACACAAAATCGTGTGGCGGAGTACGATGGTGGGCTTCAGTTTTGTGAAGTTGATATCATCATTGTGGATTAGCAAAGAGTATCCTTAGGTGGTGTTTCTAAATTTCCAGACATACCTGAAGAATAATTTGTAATCATACTACGTTTCTGGTGCTACTTTCAGTTCACGCTTCGTATTTATCTTAGTTCTTTACTGATTTTCTTTAGGAGTCCTTTAGGGTGGCAAATTGCAGTCTGCTGTTATTTAATATTTTTCCTTTGTTGTACTATTTGTTTATATAAGAAGAAGACTAAGAGCATTTATTTTTAAAATTTTCCACTTTGGTTTATACATTTTTACTAAATGTGAATAAAACACCGAGGTATAGGTGGCAGCTGCAACTGTATGTGGCAGATGTATAACAATAGAATTTCAAAACTCATCATGGAGTCTTAGAAGACTTATTTTTGTAAATCATTAAACTCAGAAGTGTTCACTAAGGATGCATTTATGGTTTTGACAAAAAAGACCAATGGTTCATAAATTTTATTTTCCACTTTGGTTTATACATTTTTACTAAATGTGAATAAAACACCGAGGTATAGGTGGCAGCTGCAACTGTATGTGGCAGATGTATAACAATAGAATTTCAAAACTCATCATGGAGTCTTAGAAGACTTATTTTTGTAAATCATTAAACTCAGAAGTGTTCACTAAGGATGCATTTATGGTTTTGACAAAAAAGACCAATGGTTCATAAATTTTATTTTCCACTTTGGTTTATACATTTTTACTAAATGTGAATAAAACACCGAGGTATAGGTGGCAGCTGCAACTGTATGTGGCAGATGTATAACAATAGAATTTCAAAACTCATCATGGAGTCTTAGAAGACTTATTTTTGTAAATCATTAAACTCAGAAGTGTTCACTAAGGATGCATTTATGGTTTTGACAAAAAAGACCAATGGTTCATAAATTTTATTTATTTAGCATTTGTTTACCGGGACAGTCTGACTTGGAATGAGACAATTTTCAGGAGGGGCCCAGGGAGAAACACTCCAAGCGCATGTCTTTGCAATGTGGGTGGAAACCAGCACACCTGGAGGAAACTCACACGAATGCAAGGAGGACATGCAGACTTCATACAGAAGGCATCCCAGCTGAGAATTGAACTGAAGAACCTGCTGCTGTGAAGTAACAAAGCAAACCGTTGCACCGCTGCGCCATCCATATATAAAAGGAAGCTCTACTGCAATGTGAACATGACACTTTTACTTTAAGCAGTTTCTGAACTCATCAGTGCTCCCCTATTTTTAGCATAATCAATTGGGAATATTTACTGTTCCATCTAATTAAGGAATCTTGGTACTTAACTGGTTTCATCAAACACTTGTTCCTTACCAAAAAACAACACAGAATCCTTTACAAATGCATTCTATGGACACCTACAGGAATGCATGGATCGTGCTATCCCAAATAAAACCAAGACTCACTCCTCCAAACGCAGGAGACCTGTCTGGTGGACCCCAGCCATAAATAAGCTATACAACAGAAGGAGGAAGCTACTACATGATAGAGCAAAATCCCAAAAAGGGAAGGCATCTCTCATCAGTACTAGCAAAAAACTACGATCCCTCATAAAATCATCTAAGGCCAGCTTCGAAAGAAAAACTGCACAAGACGCTAAAGATAATCACAAGGCCTTCTTTAGTTGTCAGGAACCTGGAGGGCAACTCCCAGATATGCTCTGAGTTAGTGCAAAATGACAAAAAATACACTGAACCCACAGACATTGCCAACATCCTGGCAGACAGGTTCAGTGCAAACTCCCCCCCTTCCCCGCCAAAAGAGCAAATGTCTATCCCAATAGAGTGTAGCCTCCCTGACATCACAGATGCACAGGTGAGAGCTGCCCTCTCCAAAGCAAAAAACACAGCATCAATGGGACTGGACGGTGTCCCGGGCTGTGTCTTACACGAGCTCCAAGAAGAACTGAACCCCCACATAAAGTCACTGTAGATGTCTCAGCCTTACTACAGGATATGTACCCAAGGAATGGCGTACAGCAACAGTGGTCCCACTCCACAAAGGTGGTGCCACAATGGACCCCGGAAACTATCGCCCTATCAGCTTGACTAGCCTGGTCTGCAAAGCTATGGAGCATATCATCATGGAACTCATAAACAAAAACATTGGGAACCTCCAAACACTGGATCCTACCCAATTCGGCTTTGTTAAGGGCAGTTCTTGCCTCTTGAACCTGGTCGACTTCTTTCAAACAGTCACCAAGGCCATAGATGAAAGTGAGGTAGTCCACACAGCCTACCTGGACCTCGCAAAAGCCTTCGACACAATACCCCACTTGGGCATCATAAATAAGCTCGACAGCTTAAATATCAACCCCTATGTCACAAGATGGGTTGCAAACTGGCTCAGGATAGAACCCACATGGTCAGAATTGCAGGTGCCATGTCAGACTCTAAACCAGTTACAAGTGGCGTCCCACAAGGCTCAGTCCTGGGACCTCTCTTGTTCGGTATATATTTCTCTGAGGTACAGGCTAACACGGGAGGACTATGGCTGACCAAGTTCGCAGATGACTGCAAACTGGGTGCTGTAATCGACTCGCCGACTGACACAAGCATCCTCCAAAAGGGTCTGACAGAGACGGATAACTGGTGCCAGAGCCATGGCCTAAAGCTAAATGCCAAAAAGTGCATAGTCATCCCCTTTGGGAAAAACAAAGTGCCCACAAATTACCACATAGGTGGTAATCCATTAAGTACGGAAAAAGCAATTAGGGATTTGGGGACCCAAGTAGATAGCAATCTCTCCTTTGACAATCACGTTGCCAAAGTGGTTAAAAAGACCTTCTATATAGCCCACCGTATCACGAAAGGGTTCACATCTAGATCAAGAGTGGTCATTGTGCCCCTCTACTCATCACTCATCAGGCCCATAATTGAATACAATGCCCCATTTGGGATGTACCTTACCCGACACCTGCAGCAACTGGAAAGACCCCAAAAGTACCTCCCCAAGAGGATCAAGGGAATCAAACAGATGCCCTATGCAGTTAGGCTAAAGAAACTCCAGCTCTACTCAGATGCTTACCGCCTACTCAGAGGCGATCTGTGCCTGACGTATAAAGCCATGTCCAACCCAGAATTAATGGACATGCTCCACCTCAGGAAATCCAAATCCCTTAGAGCTACATGCTCCAGGGACTTAAACCTCAGCACAGAAATAAATAGGACATGCTGGAGGGACAGATTCATATTGCAGAGACTCCCCTCACTCTGGAACAAAATCCCAATCCATGTTAGGCACAGCCCCTCAATGACCCTGTTCAAGAGAAATCTTGACAAGTGGATGGGAGATCGTAGGTTTACCCCTGGGATCTCTTCTGTGTCCCTGCTAGACAGAGGCACAGTAAACTAACCTTAAAAGGGCCATCTTCTGTGACCTACTATACAAAGGCACAGTCAACTAATCTAAAAGAGTGGAGAAAGCCAAACACACTCTGGCTAGGCTTATAAATGCCCTAGGGCAGATAGCCTAGTATCAACCTATGAACCTATGAACCTAAATAAATTTACAATAAAATCATTTTCATGTTGTGTAGAGTGTTATGTAATTTAGGATTCAAAGCATAATATGTCTCTCCCATACATCTCAACCTCTTAGAGCAAGCAATCTGGACAAAGGAAAAAAATAACGGGTGAACAAAGGTCCAAAAATAGGGATAATTTTTAAACATTGCTCTTACAAATGTAGAAAGTTGACAGAATAGCAGGTTGTGCATTACCATAAATTTTCTGAAGGGTATGAAGTCTGAAACTCAATTGTGTGCCAACATTTTCTGACTTCATTCCTCACTGGTTTGCCAGATATAAGCCAGAAAAAAACAAAACTGTATGAAGCACAGACAGAAAATATTAGGCGAAAATCTGCACAGTTGAGAGGTATACTCTCTCCAAACAAGTATGGGCTTTCAGGATATGAAAAACAAATACATAAATTATTAAATTATTTAAACAAAAGCAGTCAGTTCTTAATATGTTTGAGATAGCAAACAAATTAAAACAAAAACTATGATAATGTCTTGTTTTCAAATATTATGCAATAACTATGCCAGCAGTAAAGTTTACAGATAAATGTTATCAGTTATTCTGCTATATACCAGAGTATGTACTGCCAACTGAAGTTGTAATCAGCTGTAAATCAAATAAAACCAAGAACTCTATAATGCAAGCCTAATGAAAACTATTCATCTAATAAATAATTCAAATATCAGCAACCTTATATTAATAAGAATTAAAGAAAAAAGTTATGTTAGGTGAAGTTGAATGTATAGGTGAAGTCAGCCCAGAGATTCTTCTCTTATCTTCTCTAGTCTGCTACACTGGAGTCCAACACACAAAACATTTAGAGTTCCTTTTACTTTGTTGTAGATTCCAGTGGGTGTGTACATGTGTGTTAATTAGTACTGCAGTCTTAATACTGCCATATTTAAGGAAGTAGTCAAGCCAGTAGGCTATTAGTTCAGACAGCGCTGACTTAATATCTCTGTGGCTGGCTTATTGGTTATGTAAATATCATGCAGTGCCGTGACTGACAGACCGAGAGAACAACGCTATACCATGTGCCCTAGAAACATAACATTTAAGTCAACAAGGAGCCTGACTACACCTGTATAGATTTCCTGAATTAAAATCATCATCATCATCAACATCTCCCATTTTCTACATGAGAACTGGATGCTGTGTCAACTGCGGCCATCTCTGTCTCTCTATTCAGTGCCACTTTCCTGTCTTCTTCAAAACTCATGCTTGACCGACTCAGGTCTTCTCTCTCACAATCCATCCACCTCTTTGCTGCAATTCCTTGGTTCCTCTTGCCTTCTTACTGTCAGTCCCAAATGTTCTTCACCAGATGGTCTTATGCTTTTCTGTACATGTGGCTAAACCACCATAATCTGTCCTCCTTGACCTTTTCTGCAATTGGAGCTACTTTGGTTTCTACTCTTATGTCCTCATTTCTTCATCTCTCTCATAGTGTGCATCCTACTACCTGTCTCAGGCACTTCATCTCCATCACCTCTAGCTTCCTCAACTGCTCTGCTTTCACTGCCCGGGGTTCTGTACCATACAGTAGTACTGATTGCACCACTGGTTTGTACACCTTACTTATCAGCTTCTTTGGCATTCTTCTGTCATATACTATACCTGACACTGTTACAGTTGACTGCAGCCTCACTGATCCTGGCTTTGACTGCCATTACAACTGTCTTATCTGTACTCAGTTTCATCCAATGTGCCTTCAGTTTTGCATTCCATTCCTATGCTGTAGTTCTTGCTTAGAGTCTGCCTGTAATGCCACATTGTCTGCATACAGCAACTCTGTTTATTTCTCCCTCCAACCTGCTTGCTAATGTAGTCCATCACTAGTATGAACAGCTCAGAGCTGAACCCTGATGCACACCTACTCCCACTAGGAACCCCTCTTTCAGACCGAAAATGTTTGCACTTGAGTCACTGGCTCCTTGTACATAGCTTGCACTAATTCTACAAATGTTTCTGGGACATTGAACCACTGCAGGACTGCCCAAATCAGCTTTCTTGAGACCTTGTCATATGCTTTCTACTAGTCTAGGAATGCTCAGTTAGACTCTTTCCTTGTCTCTAGCTTCTTTTCAACTATCTGTCTCACTGCAAACATCAAGTCTGTTGTGCTGCATCCTGATCTGAAACCAAACTGCTCATTTCCCATCTTGCTTTCTACTGCTCTGCATATTTATCAATCATCATCTCCAGAACTTTCATGCAGTGTGACAGGAGTTTGATACATCTGTACTTCCTGCAGCTGTGGATGTCCCCTTTGTTCTTGAACACTGGTACCAGTATGCTTATTCTCCAGTCATCTGGGATACCCCTTTCTCTCCACACTGTTATGAGTGCCCTCAGGAGCAATTTCTCCCCCTATCTCACTCAGCATCTTTATCGTATCTGCTGTGACCTCATCTGTGCATGCTGCTTTCCCTGACTTCATTTTCCTTAGTGCTATTCTTATTTCTATCGTGGGCTGCTCCTCTTCTCTCATTGTAAGCTGTGTCTAGGTCAGTAACACTTCTGTGAGGTTTTCTTCATTCAGAAGCTGCTGGAAGTGTTCCTTCCATCTGCCTTTGATGTCCTGTGGACTTGTGAGCATGTTGTTGCTGGCATGCCTTATGAAGGGTGTCTGACTATCTTCGTTATCCTTTTGTCTGTGCCTTGCAAGCTGATATAGTTTCTTTGTGCCATCCACTGAGTCACTTTCCAGAACCTGGAAGAGTGCCTCTGATGCCTTGCAACTGCTTTCTTAGCCTCTTTGTTAGCCAAACTGAATTCCTTCCTAGCCTGGTCAGCTTTTCCCTGCACTCCTTTATTTTGATGACTTCTGCATTCCATCACCAGCTTTACTCATGTATCTTATTTCCATAGTGGGCTAATCACATATCTGCTGTGCAGTCCTCACACATGCTGTTTTGAGGAACTGCCATTTTTCTTCAACTCCACCTATTTCTTCTTCCTCTTGAGGTGCTTTCTCCACAGTCAAATTCCAAGTCTTCAGCCTGGTCTTTGTTGACTTCAGGGCCTTTGGCAACCACTGCTTGCAGCAGATTGTGGCAACTGGTGGTTTATGGTGTGAGCTGAATGTTTCACTGGGAATGACTTTGCAATCACTGATTCCACCCCAGTGCCATTTTCTTACTAGTAAGAAGCCTGTCTGAGTTGCTTGTTGGCCACTCTTGTATGTGATCTTGTGCCTGACTGACTATCTGAGCCATGTGTTGGCTATGATCAAGCCATTTGCCAAACCATAAGCCTAGAATTGCCTCTCCCTTATTCCTTTTGCCCAACTCATGTGGACCTAGGTAGTCCTCATAAGCTGTTCTGTCTATCCAGATATGTGCATTCAAGTCACCCATTTCCAACACCAATTCATGTTGTTCGGCTTTATTTAGTAGGTACTGCTGTCTGAATGCACTAATTTTCTCCCTATCACAATCCTGCTGTGGGGCATAGACTGAGATTATGAATAGTGCCCTATCATTAGACTCATGACAATCACACTCCGGCCTATCACTACTACTGAGAACATCCCTCACTGCCTTCTGAAGCCTCTCCCTCATCACAACTCTCATATCCTTTCTAGCCTGTCCTCCTCCTGAGTAGTAGACTCTGGATCTCAAGCCAAGTGGCTTTGTTACTAGGCCCTTCCATCCTGTTTCATGGATACATAAGATGTCCAGCCTTACCATCATGTCAACTACTTCCAAGCTCCATCCTGTTAGTGAACCTACACAGAGTGTAGCAATTCATAGTTCATGTTTGGCAGGTTAATTGCTTTTTACTTCCAGCTTTAACTCAACAGAGCTATTCTAGGTAACCCAAGCTGCACAACTGGACACCATCTGGCTAGTAGCATACTGAGCAGGGCTACTGGGCTTTATGGCAGGCATGCACTAGCCAATAAGTTCTCCTCTCCCACCATTACCATGGATTACTGGCATAGGTCAGAGTAGACTGGGCTTCAACCCACTTATCACCGGTAACTACCCATAGCCATTTTGACAACATTAGTCAACATGACCAAATCACCTACAGCCATATTTTGCACCATCGAGTGGCTAGCCCTGCCATAGTGCACAGTCTGTGATCCATGTTCTCCTATCCTGAGGACACTGCACACCACAGTAGATGCCTAAAAGAGGCTCATCTACACAACTCTTCCCCCTATAGGGCACCAGGTAGAGTCTGTGCTGCTGCCCACAGCTCCATTTTCTGAATTAAAAATTTACTGCTATTCTTCAAACATTTTGTGAGACCTGTCAAACCTTGTAGGTTAGTAGGATGAAGAAGGCACTCAAAGACAGAAATTTAAATAGCAAAGTGAGTAGTGAAGAATCATTTATGATCTTGGATGACACTGAAATATGCCCTGCCAAAGAAAAGTGATACAAGGGCATCTCTACTATTCCACAGATTATAGAATATAGTGCCTATTTTGTTCCAAACACTACAGGAATGCTGTTCATATCTCTATAGTTGTAAAAGATAATCTCAAATCCAGGTTACAACCTATACAAAACGGGATATCATTTGGTGCTCTTACTGTTCATAAGTTTGGTGAACAAACTCAAAACCTACTGCACATTGAGGAGTTTGATGCCCTGGGTCCTATGTTACAACTTACATACCCTCTTGCATTCATGCAATTTCTCCTTGAAGGTAGGAACTGGTGGGCTGAGTTTACTTCAGAGGAGGAGTTTATTCCACAGGTGTGGAAGTCTTCGACAAAGTGTCATGTTTCATGGTTTGGTTAATATTAACTTTTACTGATGCCATGTGTCCTTTTATATATAGGTTTTCAGAGACGTATTCTAAGTAAAGGGTTTTAAATAGTAAGGGAGACCTTTAATGCTCTGTATATCTGTCACCATCTCCTCTAAAGATGTGATACAATACAGAGAAGAGAGAGATTTGCTGTGGTCTTTCACTCCAAGACAAGTCTTCAAGCTGTATGATTATTTCTGAGGGGAATCTTTATAATTTGCTTATTACACCAGATGACACACGAATATAACTGGTCTGAAAAGGAATGGCTCTGAAGCCCACAGGTGGGTTACTTTGCATGCTTCGCAAATGGTAGCAGTTATATAGATATCAAATGAATGGTCAGAATTACAATGGATCCAAAATCTTTTACTATTTTGTCAACTTTCAGTTGTTGGTCATACACAGGGTATAAAGCTGTGGTGGTACCCAGATGGCAGAATGCTACATTTAATACTGAAGATAGCAATTACTGCTGCACCAATGATGTGTAATACTAATTGCTATTTAAAGGGACATGTTATCATCACAGTTAAGGAAAATGCTCCAAAATTTGCATTCATCTGCATATTTGGTGACCCAGACATTTTAACATCTAACAATAAATGCCAAAAATAACTTGCCTGAGGACAGAGCCTTGAGGGATTCTACTGGTAGCAGTGGATGGTGGGAATGGGAGTCCTCTTCTTTTTAACTGTTGTGTATGACCATGTAATCTATCAAAGAATCAAGTTATCATGACTTCATTAACTTTCAGATTTCTGGGTTTAATACATGATCCTATCATATGGTAAACATACTAGGTTATGTCATGGAGAAATAGGTTTCCCATGTCTGTCTGTCTGTCTCAATATCTTGTATGATGATTCTCTGAATCATAATGTGCTTATGAGGCTGATTGTTCTGGAACTATGGAAGTCTCTCCCTTGGGCAATGGGACCACAACAGCCTGCTTACAAATATCAATGACAAGAGTAGGCTTTTAATACTGAGTTAAAAGTGCACATAATGGGATATATACTTGGCTACTTTTGATCAATCAAATTAGACTATATCATTTATCTCAATGGATCCAATGCTGCTAGTGTTTCTGACTTTGCTGAAAACAGTGGTGACCATTTTAGATGTAGTTTTCTATGAGACTGTGTTGCAGAGAGAGAATCAAAGGAGTTCAGAGTATGCCAGTGTATTTTAGCTATATTTATTGGCTAATTTTTGTTATTGCAGACTCCCTTTGTTTCTTCCGCTTCATCATTTTTTGAATGTGGCTGCATAAGACCATATTACTGTCAACTGTCTCAATGACAAGTTTCATGATGATTTGCTTCATTTAATTGTTTAGTGAGATCTTTTTAGATAAACTTGACCTCAGTCTTGTTTAACCAGGTTGGGTACAGTTTGAAAGCTTTATACACACTTTTCTTTTCATTTAACATTTTTTTTTAATTTTCTGACACCACAGTTTTGATTCACTCCAGAATTTTCCACCATATTTATACCTCAATGGAATTCATTTATCAATGCACTTATTTAAAATGCACTGAAGGCCACGATTGATTCATCAGTCAGTTGAGAGGGTACACATCATTATACAGTCCGAGCTGACTGTTGCAAGATGATTGCACAGGGCACCATAGTTGCTGTTTGAAAAACCCTTAAAGACAGTTTCAGGTTAGGTTTGGTCTATACAAAGAATTTCTTGTCACTGTGGTAACAAAAAAAAGTGATGGAGTAATGTTTACATTAGCACAGGTGGCAGGGATGTCAGGCTGGATAATATCTAATAATTTTTCCCTTAATGCCCATTTCTGCAGTTTGTCCGAGACTGTAAAAAGCTATGAATTTTAGCCATTGTGCTTAGTTATTGATTGAGACACATGCCCCCTAGTCAAAGAAGGGCAAATTTAGGCCCCTGAGTAAAAATGTATTTTCCGTTATGGGGGAGTGCTGTAAGTTATCAAGGAAATGGTAATTTTGCTGAGATGATATAGTACAGCACGCTACAAAATTATAGTTTGTGGTGTTTATTGTAACTCAGGTATGCAGCATTTCATGCCCAGAATTTGTTTCTGTAACACAAGTTTTAAAAGATTTATTTACAACACTAGATATGACACCTGTATGGCTGTTGAGGGGAAACATGTATGTGCAGAATGCAGGATGGTACTTTGAACCATGTCTCTACATCGGCATATACCCCAAATCCACATAGACAAGGTAACCCTCTAGGCAGTTTTTTTTTCTTTCTATGGCCATTGACAAGTCCCATCCTCACTATATTGCTATATGTAAATATCAGTTGGAATTTCTAATTAATTTGACCCAAAAAAACACTGGCAAGGAAAAGATGCTGTTCACTAAATTTGTAAAGATAGCTGCAGACCATCTCTTGCAAAGCATGTATGGGTCCCACGCATTCCCACCCAAGTGGAAAGATAGTCTATAGATAGGGCAGAGAGGGGTTGCAAAATTTATAAATGTAGTTATTCAGTTGTTCTCAAGCAGATACATAAAGGATCCAGTCATGCAATGTGTGTGTGTGTGTGTGTGTGTGTGTGTGTGTGTGTGGGTGTGTGTGTGTGTGTGTGTGTGTGTGTGTGTGTGTGTGTGTGTGTGTGTGTGTGTGTGTGTGTGCGTGTGTGTGTCTGTGTGCGTGCGTGCATGCGCGCGTGTGTGCACGTGCGTGCATGTGTGTGTGTCTGTGTGCGTGCATGCGCGCGCGTGTGTGTGTGTGTGTGTGTGTGTGTGTGTGTGTGTGTGTGTCTGCGTGCATGTCATTTTTAATATTTTCATACTACGTGTGCCTGGATTTATTAATTGGGTCAATGAAGTCTTGTTTTGGTTCCCTAAAAATCGGTCACTTGCCTAATGAAAATAACCCAGCCAACAAGAGGATGGAGAGATGCATAAACAGACAGAGAGATAAAGAAAAGAAAAATCTGTAGTAAAAGATGTACTATATCTGTTAGCTAGCATTCAACTGGGTCATCTCAAACTTATTGGATATGTTCTAAATGGATCAGTGACAGAAATGCAGGCTTAATCAGCACATCTTAGTAAATTAGCAGCTGATGCACCTGGGGAAAATTCTGCCTTTCACTGCACCCTGCCCCATTTTCCTGAATACACTTAGAAGCAAAGCTGATCCTTACTTAGGGAGTTTGCAGTTTCCATTGGAAAATTACAATTAAATTACATTGCAAATACAGTTGTAAGAATTAACATGGCTGGGTAGCAATAATGAATGCACTTTGATTTTACTTCAAGTGCTAACAAGCTCATACTTGTAACTGCAGGTGACATTAGTGGCCTGAATGGACATCTGAGTAGAAAGAGTGACTAAATGCTAAGATCTATGAAATTATGAGGCCAGTGTTTTTTGTAACAGTGGTCTTACTATATATTTTAGTTAAGTTTTTGCAAACAAATATACGTTTTACTGAGATATTTTATCTGTAACACTTCAATTCTTTTTTTTAAATAATGGTACTTTAATATGACAGATCATGATTTGTCACATATGTGAGGTCTATAATAAAACTGTCTTAATTGTTCTTAAAAAGTCTCACCTTCATTTTGAGAGGCTAAAGTCCTTAATGTGTTATTAAAATGTTCTGACTGAATCTTTCCTACTGTGAGTTTTGCTACCAAATTAAGCTCACTTCTGCTTGAAAGCTTTGCTGTGGGTCTCAAGACCATATTTTCTCCTACCCATTCACATTTCTCCTCAGTGCTTCAAATTAAGAAATTACAGCTTCTGTGTAACTGTAGCCCTCATGTGCTGGGAGTGCCTATATGACAGCTGGACACAAGGAGGATCACTTAGGTCCTTCAACCAATAAATGATGATCTGGCTATTAATCATTCATTAAACGCCCCTGAAAAACTGTCCTGTGGAACATAGGCTACTTAATGAATGCCTGCCCTGAACCTCCCTTTAGTCCTTCAGGTATGACTGCTCAAATGTGCCATGGATAGGCACAATCACTTCTTAATATTCCATCAAATCTACTGCATTTACATTTTTTTTGTTATGCAGCTAGTTATTTTTCATGGTTATATGAAGACAAAGATTACCTTTTCTATCCACGTGTTTATCACTACTTTACTAACTCTATATTTATGTGTATTTCAGGTTTAATGAATGAACCACTTCCAGTTCTGACTGACGTCTGTCTGTGTTCTACCAGATGCCAATGTTATGGATTATAGCACATAATTATAATTTATAATTAGTAGCTTGGATTAATTCAATTTGTTTAGATTAGAGTAAAGCTGCTCAATATAAAAACAGATTTATGTATAATGACCTCCCAATTAAATATAAATATACAATAAATAATAAATATATTGTTTAGTTTTTACATAATATTAATGCAACTTACAAATAATGTCTCACAAGGAAAATGTGACTTCAGTGACCAGCCATATACTAAACCTTGAGTTCTAAATCAGCCTGTCCTGCATATTTTCAGAATGAACATGCTCTGAGCGCAACTAGACTTATTCATAAATACTAAATAAAATATTATTTAACTTAAATTCTAACTTACTGTGTAAACAGCCTGGTTGTCCCTCCTGTTGCATCCATCCTGGGCAGCACTTGTAAACAACGTGATACTCCATGGAGTATACCTGCCTGTAAGCAGTGTAATATGCAGTCCTTAAAGAGAATGCAAAAGAAAAGTAATCCGTTAGCATTATGAACCTGTATGTTTTACAGAGGTATGCAATTGTAATGATTACACAGTCCAGCCAACACCATATGCATATTCATAGCAAAATATTTTTATATATGAGAATGTCAACATGCAGCTACCTGTCCCCAACAGCAACTTCAGTGGACATGGCTGAAAATAAATGTTTATTGGTTTCATATAGTATATGCTAAAGTTGGAGTTAGTGAGGATGCCACAGTGACAGTGACAGATCTCAGCCACAAGTGTTATGACATTTGTCATTCATCTGCCAGACTAAATGACAGAATATAAAGCAAATGGTGCTCTACGGAGTAACCATGGGAGCAGAGCAAATCACTTGGCCTGCTATTCATTACTATATCACTTTCAAGCTTTAGCTCTATAGATTTTTGACAGATCAAAATGAAAACAGACCATATAGGCAGCGAATCTGAAGACATGTTCTTGTATATTTTAAAGTGAATTAAGCTTTTGGTAACTGGATGTGGCATTCTAGATGGAAAGGATTGATGTGGAGTACACAGGAGTTAATGGTTAGTTAAATGACTAGATTATATTATACGGATATGGAAACCAAACCATGTTTCCTTTGTTTCTCACAGAAAAATCATTACACCTCAGCTATACTAGAAACGCATTTGCCCCCCCCCCCCAACACCACAACCATCAATCTTTGTTTTCCTACCTGTCTACAGTGCCTACTAACACGAGAGCATTCTAACTCCATGGGCAACCTCTACATAAAAAAATATTTTGGTACTAATTATTGTATGTTTCATTTGAATAAGATTTGAAATTTTTGTTTTCTTGGGATGTAATGAACTGGTGTGCCATTCAGAATTAGTTCTCGCACCTTACAGCTAAAATAAGTACCAAACCAAGCTCAGGCTCTCCCGCAAGCATGAATAGAATAAAAGGTTAGTAAAGATCTCATTACAGCATTTTGAAGTAAAATTTGTCTGACTGAAACTGCATTATTCTTTATATATACTTGGACTGGAATGCGAAAATTATTTAAGCTATTTTCTGAGATATAGATGAAGAGAAGATTCTGAAAAAATACAGTTGAAAGAAGAGTTTTCACTTTTTTATTCAAATCAGAAAATGCAGTTCCACAGCAAAAAAAGTGTATATACATCCATTGCTCCAGACAGAAAATAGCACACAGTATACTGTGTGCTTTAAAAGCAGAGATAAAAAAGACAAAAGAATCATCCTTAATTAAGTTAGCTAATAAGAGACTAAAATGAAGAAAAGTGTTAAAAACAAGTTAGCTAATAAGAGACTAAAATGAAGAAAAGTGTTATAAACAAGTTAGCTAATAAGAGACTAAAATGAAGAAAAGTGTTAAAAACTAACAACAGTATCAATAGAAACACATTTTGCATCAGCAATGTTCATGATATGGCTCCATGAGCAGTACAGAACAGTAATGGAAATATCCAGATAGTGTCATCTCTTAAGGTGTTTCACCACCAGAGGTTGGGAGGGTGGCCTAATGGTTAAGGTGTTTGCCTTACAAACACAAGGTGCAGGGTTTGAATCTCACAAGGGATAATTGGCTAGGCTTAAAATGGTTCGCAAGGGCAGTTAGCCTAGTACTAACCTATGAACCTATGAACCTATGAACCATGCCTACCTGTACTATGGTTTAAGCGAACTTGACCTTCTTTTACCATCTCATCATCGACCCAAGTTTTATTATATAAAATTGCTCCACACCATCCCACTCATATTTGTTACATCATTATAAATGCATCCATTTTCATACCTATCACTTCATTGCTGTATACTTTTACTATATTACATTATCCTCAGAACTATTCCATAAAGCTTTTCAAACAACAACAATATTTGGTTTATAAGAGGTGTGAGAACAGGTTTTGACCTTTGAATGTACATTTTTAAAATCCATATAAAGATGTTTGTATGCGTTTGAGTATATGGTTCAAGCAATGTCCTACTACTGTTAAGAAGTAAGGTTTCATGTACTGATTTCCAATATGATGTATAAGAAGCAGTATTCCAAAGTAACACTATGTTAATAAATGCAGAGTTTAAATAAAAATCAATATTTGGAAACCCTATACCTTCTTCATTCCAGCTTGTGGTGTGCCAGAGAAGAGACATTCTTGGTTTTTTGGGATATCAAAGGAAGTTAAGTAATAAGTTATTCATTTTCTGTTTAATTTTGACAGGTGGGGGAATTATTAGAGCTTGGCCAATGAATAAGATTTTAGGTAACAGTATCATTTTGATTAAAGTTAGTCTGTCTTCATATGTGAGGAAGAGTATGTTTCAGCTGTCTGTTAGACTACTGAGTTTATAAGTTGTTGGTAATTAGATGCGAGTGATTTTTTTATAATTAGATTCAATAATGTTTGTTTGTTTGTCTTTTCGGCTTTTCCCGGTTAGGGGTCGCCACAGCGGAACTCTGGTCCACTGATGATTGGCAGTAGATTTTTATGGTGCTGAGTTGCCAGCCCGACGCCCAACCTTCAGCAAAGGCATGCCCATTCACGCATGTCTTTTGGAGGCCACTCAACCGCGGGGAGGACATGCAGACTCCACACAGAATTAGATTGAATAATAATACCGACATATTTAATATGCATGCCCTCCCAGGTTACATCTCTTTTTGATCTAAGTTTCATTGTAACATTTTTATTCACTAGGAGTGCTTGAGGTTTGTTGTGATTGAATTTTAGACCAGAGATGTTTGCAAAGAAGTCTAGATTATGTAATAGGTGATCTATTGAATTTTCAGTCTCATTAGAATTTATTAGTAGGTCATCAGCAAACAGTTGTATCTTGGGGGATAATTTGTCTGACACTTTATGTCCTTTAACGTTGTCATTATTTCTGACATAATTTGTAAGAGGCTTAATACCCCAGGCAAAGGGTAATGGGGAGAGGGGGCACCCCTGCTTATTACCTCTTAATATTTCGAATAGGACAGATAGATAAGATCCAGTCTTTACGTAGGCCATGGACTTTTCATATAGCTTTTTAATTAATCCTATATAGTTTGGGGAGAACTTATATTTTTGCAGAGCTTTAAACAGATATGGCCAACTTAGGGAGTCAAAAGCTTTATCTGTATCAAGGCTTAAAATAGAAAACTCATTTTTTTCTTGTTTGCTAAGTCTTAAGGACAGTTATCTAATTACATTGTCTTGTACTTTTCTGTTTTTGATAAACCCGGTTTAGTCTTCATGAATTAATATCGAAAGAATATTATTTAATCTGTCTGCTAAGATAGACATGAATTTCTTGTAATCAATGTTAAGCAAAGAAATTGGCCTGTATGATGTGCAAAGGTTGGTCTCTTTATTTGGTTTTAGGATGGGAGAGATGCTAGAATATTTCCATGAGGGAGGGATGTTTGCTGTAATTTTAACTTCTTGGAATGCATTGAGTAAGATTTTCAAGATGTTATCAGGTAAGAGTTTGTAAAATTCTGGAATTAGACCATCCAGCCCTGGTGCCTTTTTTCTCTTAAGATTTTTTTATTTGTTCCTTTAATTCTTTAAAGGGGTTTGTCTATGTTATTAATATTATGTTTGGATAGCTTCTTTTAAATATTATTAGCAAGAAAATTGTCTTTACTTTTATCACTTGTAGACAAGATATTGATAATATTCTTGTAATGGTTTTTAAAACACAAGATATTTTTAGATCTGTAACTTTAATAGTCTGATTATTTCTAGTATATATTATTTCTTTTATATGACATTTTTCATTTAAATATTTAGATCTAATTGCAATCCTGTGCATACTCTTGGGATTAATTGAGTAGGATTATAATCTGATTTTTTCCAGATTTATTGATATTTTGTGCTGCAAGATATCCTGATATTCCTTGTTCAGTTTACATATGTCAGCTAATGCAGATTTGTCATTTGATGCAAGTTTTAGTTCATCAATTTCTTTTTGTATGTCTACCAGTTTTTATCCCACTCTTTTCTGTTATTTATATACCAATTTTTGACTTTACCACATAAAACTACCTTTGAAGTGCCCCATAAATTAGAAACCATTCTTAAAATCCATGTACTGTTACCAAGTAGTCTTTGGCACAAGTTTAAGGGGTCAGTATTAAGTGTTACATTGAAGATGATAGTGTTGTGGTCAGACATAGGGCATGATGTCAGCATTACATTATCAGTTTTGGCCAGTAAAGAGCTGGTTACAAAGACTTTGTCTATGTTTGTCTGTGTGTCAAATCTGTAAGAGTAGTGAGAACTCAGGGAGGATAATATTTGTATGCCCTTAGTCAATTAGGTTTCTGTCTTTTATGTAGTTGTTAAAGTGCTTGGCAACAGGGGACATCTTGAAGGGCTTAGAGCTTGTGGTATCCGTGGAGGACACGATACAATTAAAATCACCTGCTAATTGTAACTCACCTTTAGACTTTAATGTTAAGGTGTCTAAATGTTTTTTCACAATTTTAGTCCCAATACCTGGTATCCAGTAGGTGTTTGCAGAAGTGCACATCTTTTTATCAAGTTTTAATATGACTAAAGCAGGGATGCCATCACTGCTTTAGTACGAGTCAACTATTTCTGGAATTCTCATTGATTTTCTGTGTAAAATTAGGGCACCTCTTCTTTTGTGGTTGCAGTTTGAACTTACCAAAATTTTATGTTTTCTAATCAATTAATTAAGAATGTATTAATATGTTTCCTATTGCTTACATAAATGAATGTGTGATATATTTTAATGCTCACAAAATGTTAGAATTTAAGAAGGGTGAACTATTATATTGGAATCAGTTTCTTTCAGCTAATAAAATAAGCTCTGCAGAGTATTTGATCAGCAGATATAGTTTGCAAAATTGCAATTAGCTGGACATCCAAACTTGTAAGGATTTTATACATACTAAGCTTGTACCCTCATTAGAGACATACAATAGGAGTAGTTAAAATCTTGGATTTTATCTGAACAATTATTTATAGCTCACCCAAGAACACTTCGTACATATCTGTTATTTATAAAATTCTCAGAAATGATTATAGCAAAACAGATGTTTCTTTTTGGAATTATTCAAGTGAAGTTAATAGACAAGTATTCTCAGAAAAAGATAAAAAAAACTTTGCTTACAGTACATGAAGGAATCCACATCGTCCCTGTTCTGGCATGTATACACATGGAAAGTTTTACATACATGCTTTTTCACCCCAAATAGGCTAGCAATAATGCACAAGAAAGATGAAATGACATGCTGGAGATGTGGATACCCTTATGCTGACTGGATATATATGGTTAACTGCAAAACAATTTCCCCATTTTGGTTAGACTTTAAATATCTTTGTAAAGCTCCATGGAATGACAACTATATAATTTCTGACTTCCTTATCCTTTTCACTGTTCCTGAAGTCATTCCTAAAAACCAAACATTTTTACAATAGTCTATCCTCTCTGTAGCAAGGAAAATGGTTACTAAAAATTGGAAATCCCAATCTACTCCTGTCTTTACAGCGGGGTTTATTCATCTTGTGAAATAAATGTGTAAGACTGCGATTGCTACTGTAAAAACAAGGACTAACAACACAACTCATCATTTAATTGCTTGGACAAAATTGTCTAATCTGTTAGAGAAATATTAAGTGTTCTCCTATGTATATTGCTTTTTTAGTTGTTATGGACATTGTATACAGTTTTTTTTCTTGTGGCGTTCGAAAGACATGCGTGAATGGGCATGCCTTCATTGAAGGTTGGGCATCGGGCTGGCACCTCGGCACCGTAAAAATCTACTGCCAATCATTAGCAGACCCGAGTTCCGCTGTGGCAACCCCTAACCGGGAAAAGCCAAAAGAACAACAACTATACTAAGTTATTGTGTTATAAAATGAATAAAAACATTTAGGAAAAAAAAGAACTATTCCATATAGCCTATATCCATCCCCTTTATCCTAACATATCCTAAATATCCTGCATTTTAATTAATTCCATTTCATGATCAGATATCTCTTCTTGCTGCACACCACTCCGTGATCGCATACACTGATTAGATTGCTGCTTGTACAACATCTGCTGAGTACAGCTATGAAAATCCATTTTCCCTGAGGTGTAGTAAACTGAGGGATTATTATTTTAATTGAGTGAATGCAGGATGTCTTGCAACCTGTGTGATGGGTATGGGGTCTCAGTCCCAAAGAAAAAGAGCTTTTGAATTCTTCCACAAACTTTATTAATTAAAGGATTTCCACAAATGAAAAAGTAAAGACAGAGCCATCCCCACACACATACACAATGCCTTCTCCCTGAACCAGATATATATATTTTTGATCCTTCACAGACAACCAACCTCATCCAGCAAATAAAATTCCAAATACTAGTCTTTCTTGCTCTTTAAACCTAACTTTAAGGACCACCCCTCAACCCTAGCCCTAAATAAAATGCATCCATAATTATGTTATATGACTCAATCCTTCATACTCTATACTCCATTTATGAATCTTCATGAATAAGTCCACTATATTTATTCCTAATCCCTCATAACACCATCTATGTGGGTGTCCACTGATCTTACCAGCATTTATTATTATCCAATTAATAGCCTGAGTACTGACATCATTAACATTTTCTGAATTCTATTAACATATATTCCAAATCTACACTATACAATGATAAAAAAGACCTTCTACACTAAGACACAAACAACTGCTCAAGTGAATCCCAAAAACTTCTGGAGAAGTATAAACTCTATCGTCCACCCTGGTAAACCTCAAACTCCCAATCCCTACCCTAACTTCACTGACCAAGAGACTGCCTCTCTCTCTTCAACCTGTGTTTCATAGACTATCAGCAAATTGACTAATAAGAGCCAAAATCTCCCCCAAAAGTCATCACCCCAATCTGTAAACAACATGAGTTTCTCTCTCAACCCTATTTCTACTTCCTACATGAAGTAACTTCTTCTCAAACTTAAACCCTGTTCTCCTTCTGCCGACAAGCTCCCTCCTCATTTCCTCAAGCTTGCAGCAAACTCCATGGCCTATCTGGTCTCTATTCTTATTAATTGATCTATTAAAGAAGCTACTATATCCAAAATCTGGAAATCCTTCTACATTATTCCCCTTCACTAAGGTGGCAACTCCAATGATCCCTCTAATTACAGACCTATTTCTATACTTTCCCCACTATCCAAGATTCTAGAAAAATGCATATTCAACCAAATACTTAACTTCCTACTCCAAAACAACCTCCACATCGCTACCCAACATGGCTTTCGTCCTCATCACAGCACATCTACAGTCCTTCTACCCTTCTCCCACATGATTGCTGAAGCTAGGAACAGCAATAAACTAGTCTCAAGTCTGTTCCTAGACTTATCAAAGGCATTTGATACAGTATCACAGCCCAAACTTCTGACTAAATTGGCTAACCTTAATCTTTTCAGCTCAACTCTCTCATGGTTCTCCAGTTAACAGACAGGCTACAATTAGTCAAATGGCAATCTTCTTGCTCTTCTTTCTTACGTATACACACTGGCGTACCCCCAAAGTTCTATTCCTGGACCTCTTCTCTTCAACTCAATCTTACAACTTCAGACATACACTCGGCAATCTTTCCTTCTTGTTGAAAGCTGGCTAAATGATAATCAGCTTATCCTAAACTCCAAAAAGACAAAGCTACTTGTCTTTCTCCCCAAAAACAATGACCTCCTTAAGACTACCTTCTCTATCACTTCACTAAATAATACCATCATAAATGTAGACACTCGCACAAAATTACTAGAAATGATTGTTGATGACCAACTAAAATTTGACTTGCATATTCACCAAGCAATTAAGAAAACTAACCAAAAACTTGGCATGCTTTACCACAACTCAAAATTCCTGTCTGCTGATTCTAGACACTCCGTGGCCCAAACCTATCTCCTTCCAAACCTCCTCTATGGTTCACTAGTACTCATCAACCTTCAATCCTGTCTACTTTCCAGGCTAGAAAAACTTATAATAAAATTGCCAAATTTGCAGCCAACTTTTCTAATCCTACCCACAATTGTAATGCTCTCCACAAGCTACAATGTCATGAATTTTTCCACCATCTTAAAGTATCCCAGCTACATTTAATCCACCTCATACTAAATAAACCCACTGCTTGTCCCTGTCTCACCAATCTAGTTACCTACTATCCCCTCTCCCCACCCCCTCTGAAGTTCAGAGAAACATCTTCTAGAGACATGTACACCCAAAATCAACACAGGCAATCTCCTATATAGATCATCCATAACAAAAATTTGGAACAACCTCCATTCTAACTTGAGAAACATCACACAAACAAACAGATTAAATAAAGAACTAAAAGACTTCTTCCAGAAAACCTAGACCTGCTTCTGTCAGGATCCTACTTGACCACACTCTTCCTCATTTTTTCCTTTATATTTGCTAAAGATACTTAATCTCAAAAATTCTTGACTGCATATTACATACTTCTCTTTGTACTCGTTCACACATTATATGCATTTCCATACATTTCTGTGATATCTCTGTACATGTTTACAATCATGTTGTAATTTTACTACACTGTTATCTAATTAATACTCTGTGTTTTATGTAAAAAAATTACTTTTGGAGCTTTTCTCCTCTGGTGTCTACTGAAAATGGGCATGTCCTCAGCTGGACCAACCCGGTTAACAAATGTGAAATAAATCAATCAATCCAATCAATCAGTATAATGACCCTCATGGATAAGAGAAACATGTAATTACATCAGATATACTTGTTTGGCCCAACTTTGGACATTTGTATTGCCAAATAGAAGGTCTAATAATTACCATGGAAATGCAAGGTTAGGTTTCTTAATGTCCTCGCAGATCAATAGGCTACTAAGTACCTATGAACTTATGAATCAAAATGCATATCTGACTGAATTATCTTAAGAACTTCTTCTCTCCTGCATAAGAAATTTCAATTAGTGGGGGTCAAACTGTAAAGCCCACGTAATACAAAACATCAGTCACTTACCTCTCCATTCCTTTGGATACCACAAACAACACTGCTATAGATAAACAGTATCCTACTAACATGCTTTCAGTTTAAAAACTGTTTTTGAAAACACATAAGTCAAGCTGAAAATATAACAATGCCTACCTCTAATTCCTACATCTACCATTCTTACTGCTAGATATAATTCCTAAAGTTTCAATTTTAGTTTCCTTTTCCTAAAATGTAATAACCCCTAAACATTATGTCCTAAAATGTAATAACCCCTAAACAGTATGTCATTACCAAAATCTCGGCTTAGCCCGTAGTTCTGTGTTTTCCAAATCATCCCTTACTTGTCCCATACCTAATGCAATATTCATGATTACTGCCACATCATCTGCTAGGGAATTAATCTAGAAAACATGTTTTTCACACTCCTTTAATGGAGCATGTTTAAATGTCCTATCTACTCCTTTGTAATCTAGCCAAACAACAAATGCAACTTGTGCCGGAGCCAAACAGGTAATCAACTTCAGTTTGTCCGATGGACAACACCATAAAGACAGCTCATTAAAAGCCATTTTGTGTAATTGTGAACTATGCACATTTCAACTGTTGAATGACCATGGAGTTGGTACATATTTGTCATGGAGCAGGGGAGGTTAGATTTTGGTTCACTGAAAGTGTTTACAGGCAGCTGTAGTCTGCCCAGCACCTGTGTGACATGCTGAATGTGCTCTTGCTGGGAATTGCTGTAGATGCTCCTGCTAGGATACAATATACCAGCCTCTGGAAAGTTGCTTGGGCATTTTTCAAGCCAATGGGCATCTTTGTGAACTCATATAAGCCAAAAGGAGTCACAAAGGCTGACCTCTCTCTAGCACTGGGAGTCAAGGACACCTGAAAGTAACCCTTGGTAAGATCAATGGTGGTAAGATACTTACCCCACCCAGGTGCTCTAGGGCTTCATCTGTCCTAGGCAAAGGATAAGCATCCAACTCTGTGTGACTATTTAATTTCCTGTAGTACACACACAACCTGGTGCTGCCATCCTTCTTCAGTACCAGCACCACTGAGGAGACCCCAGGACCCTTGAATTACCCCTAGTTCCAACATTTCCTGTATCTCCTCCCTTAGAGTCTGTTTGACTCTCTCAGGCACACTATAAGGGGCCTGTTTAATAGGCCTTTTGGTGTCCTGTATCCACATGATGCTGCACCAGGTGGGTGCACCCTGGTTTCCCAGTAAACATGTCCCCAAACTCCTGTAACACTGCTCAGATTTCTCAAAACTCTTTAGGGGATAGCTGCTGGGACACTGCTACCCCTTCCACTGACATGTCAGTCCGAGCCTCACTGAGGAGATCAGTCATCAGATCCCCCTCAGACTCTTCCTGCAATCCACTGCAAATACGTAGCACAAGTGCCTCCCTTTCATGGTATGGTTTCATCATGTTAACATGGTACAATATGTGCCCCTGCCTCCTGCCTATCAGTTCTGCCATGTAGTTAACGTCACTGACCTTCCTTACCACCTTGTACGGCCCCTCCCAGGCTGCCTGCAGCTTGTTTTGTTTGACAGGAATGAGAACCATTGCCTGCTGCCTGAGAGCACACACACTAGTTTGAGATTTACTGTCATACCAGACATGTTTCTGCTGTTGAGCTTCTGCCAAGTTCTCCTGGGCCAAGCCCATGAGTTCCCTGAGCCTTGTCCTGAAGTTTAGGCCATATGCCACAACAGACTCCTTGTGGGATACAAACTCACCCTCCCACTCATCTCAAATCAAATCTAGAGGTCCCCTCACCCTATGCCCATACAGCAATTCAAAGGGAGAAAAACCCATGGATTCCTGGGGAACATCTCTGTAAGAAAAGAACAGATGGGGCAAATATTTGTCCCACTCCCTCTTAAACTGGTCTGCAAATGCCTGTAGCATCATCTTGAGTGTAGAATTTAACCTCTCAACAAGACCATTAATCTGGGGGCGGTAGGGGGGTGGTCTTTAGGTGCTTCACCATACAGTACTTCCACAGACAAGCCAGGTCTAACATGAAATTGGCACCTCTGTCAGTCACTCTTTCTTTTGGGAAACCTACCCTGCTGAAAATCTCTAACAAAGCATTTTCCAGCTTTTCTGCCTCAATGGAGGACAGTGCCACTGCTTCAGGGTATCTGGTAGCATAATCTATTACCACTAGGATAGGCTTTTTCCCTGTGGAACTTGGGGTACTCAGAGACCCCACATTTTCCATAGCTATCCTCTGAAATGGCTCCTCAATCACAGGCAAAGTTATCAAATGAGCTTTCACCTCATCTCCTGCCTTGCCTACCTTTTGGCACTGGTCCCAGGTCCTGCAGTACCCTGTTACATCTCTGGAAATCCCAGGCCAATAGAAGTTTTGCATAGTACGTCTCTTTGTACGTTTTATTCAATCCAAAATTAAGGCAAGTACTATCACGCTGTATATGAAGCAACTTCACTTTATTAAAACAATAAAAGTAGTATCATAAGCACTTTCAGGTAAATCCCTTCATCAGATGATAAAACACTAGTAAAAGCATAGTATTCAATATAGTACAACACAGACAATGAAAAGCAATAGTTTATCCTCCTTTTTGCTAGAGCTGTTTTTTTTAAAGGGGACAACATAATTTATTCCTGGGGCTTTGTCAGCTCTCAGTCTAAGAATCCATTGCATCTCTTTGTATTCAGTTTCACTATATAAGTCACCCATTCTTTGACTTCTATTTACAACACATATAACCATAAAGGCAAATACATGATCACTATGCAATTCTATATGCTTGTACAGTGCATTGTGTTCTTTTCTTAACATTATATCAGATAGACGCTTAAAATTCTATCTTTAAGTCTGCAATTTGTTTTTCCTACATTTTAAAAATTCATGCAGTAAGAAGAAGGAAACTTATCTATGCCTACATTGTACAGCATGTAAGCACATTCTACAAGAGAATTATTTTATACACCCCAGGACCAACAAGAATTACTTTTTGAATATGTGTGCTGACTGTAACACTCAAAATGTTGCCTATATTGCGAACTGTCAACAGTGTACTGCATATTATGCAGGGGGTCCACTCTCTATACAGTAACCCTTTGCCCCAGTATACAGATTCCCCCTTCCTTTGAGAATCAGGTGCCTCACTAGCTACCTCATTCAGGCCTTGGAATGTAGGGTCTGAGATCTGAGCCTGTCTCAACTCTCCCTTTGTAACCCTTCCCAGCTCCCCTTCCACAGGAAGTCTGTTATCCTTTGACAGCAGTGCCACACTATCAGCCTGGGTACTAGTACTCACCTCTGCCTTTGCAGTCAATCTGTCCAAGTGAGCATCAGTACCCACAAGCAGCTGTGGCTCACTTTCATAGGTTCATATGTGTGTACTAGGCTAATGGCCCTGGAGCCTTTAAAAGCCTAGCCCAAATAAATTGCCCAGGCACTGTGCAACCCGATGTTAGTTCATAGTGCCCCTATCCAATAGGGCAACTGGAATGATCCCTGGAGTGAACTTTCTGTTACCCATCCACTCATCAAGATTTCTCTTGAAGAAAGCCAGCGAGGTGCTCTGCTTGACATGAATGGGAAGCATCTTCCAGAGTAGGGGCAGTCTTTCGGAGATGAACTTATCCCTCCAGCATGTTCTGTTAATTATGGTAATGAGATTGTGATCTCTGGAGCATGTGGCGTGGGAGGATTGGGATTTCTTAGGTGTAGCATTTCAAGTAGGACTGGGTCGGGCATGGCTTTGTAAGTCAAGCAGAGATCACCTCTAAGTAGATGATAAGATATTGAGAACAGCTGAAGTTTCTTCAGTCTGTCCATGTAGGACATGTGTTTAAGGCCTAGGATCCTTTTTGTGAGGTACTTTTGCAGCCTCTCCAGCTGTTTTAGGTATCTAGTCAGGTACATGAAAAATGGGGTGTTATATTCGATGATTGGTCTAATGAGGAATAAGTAGAGAGGGATGATGACCTCTTTCTTCCAGGATGCAAAACCATTGGGTATAAGATGTGCCATGTAGAAGGACTTTCTGACCACAGTAGCAATGTGGTGGTCAAATGTGAGGTGGCTGTTGACCTGGGTGCCCAGATCTCTTATGGTCCCTTCAGTGGGCTCCCACCAACGTGGTAATTCGTGGGAAATGAGTTTTTTCCAAAGGGGATGATAACGCATTTTATGGCGTTAAACTTCAGCCCATGGTTCTGACACCAGTCACTGGTCTCAGAGAGGCTCTTCTGTAGGATGTCTGCATCACTTGGGGAGTTTATAATAACTCCTAGCTTGCAGTCATCAGTAAACTTGGTCAGCCAGAGTCCTTCTGTGTTGGCCTGGACTTCTGAGAAGTAAATGCTAAACAGGAGAGGGCCCAGGACCGAGCCCTGTGGGACTCCACTTGTGACTGGTCAACAGTCTGACTTGGATTCCACAACTTTCACTCTGTGGGACCTGTCTGTGAGCCAATTTGCAACCCACCTAGTGATGTAAAGATTGATGCCTAGTTTGGTCAGTTTATCAATGATACCGGAGTGGGGAATGGTATCAAAGGCCTTGGCCAGGTTGAGGTAGGCTGTATGCTCTGCCTTACCCTCATCCACAGTCTTGGCGACTGCCTCAAAGAAGTCAACCAGGTTCAGCAGGCAGGATCTCCCCCCTTGACAAAGCCAAACTGTGTGGGGTCAAGGGTTTGGAGATTGCCTACATCTTTGTTAAGCAGGTCCATGATGATGCGCTCCATAGCTTTGCATACCAGACTCGTCAGACTAATGGGGCAATAGTTCCCAGGGTCTGTAGTTGCTCCCCCTTTATGGAGCAGGATGACTCTAGCAGTGTGAAATTCATTAGGGACATAGCCTGAGGCTGTAATTGAACAGGGCACAGAGATGTGGTGCCAGTTTGTTTTGTAGCTCATGTAGGACACAGCCAGGGATATTATCGAGTTCCATGGACACTGCATTCTTGGCTTTGGACAATGCAGCTTTTACCTGTGCTGCAGAAATTATGGATACCAGGCTTTCTTCTGTTTATTTGTCTATTGTAACAGGGCCCTTGGACGGGGCGAGGGGTAAAGTTGGCACTGAATCTGTCGGCCAGTATATTGGCTATATCTGTTGGCTCAGAATAGGAGGTGCCATTGTGCAATAACTGAAAGCAAATCTGGGTATTGCCTTTGAGGTTTCTGATATAGCTATAGAAGGCTTTGTGGCTGCTTTTGGTGTCAGCTGAAATTCTGCCTTCATAGCTGGCTTTAGAGGATTTGATAAGGGATCACAGCTTTTTGTTGAGATTGATAAGGGAGGTTCTCCAGTCTTGTGACTTCATTTTTTACTGCAACAGTTTCTTCCTTCTGTTGTAGAGTTTATTGATGGCTGGTGATCACCAGACTGGCTTCCTTTTTTTGGAGTAGAGTGTCTTAGTTCTATTTGGTATGGCATGTTCCACGCATTTGTGTACATGCTCATACAGTGCATTGGTGTATGATTCGGCAGTCATGCAGCTATTTTCCATTGGCATGGGTGCCGAGAAGTTAGCCACCTCTGTTTTTTGGAGCCAAAGTCGGCTTTAGAGAAGTTTTTCAGGGTGGTCAACTTAGCAGGGGATGTAGGTGAGATGGAGATTTCCATGGTGATCAGTTTGTGGTCAGATTTAACCAGGGAGGAATTGACTATAGGTGTGTAGCAACAGTCTCCCATGTTGGTGATAACCAGGTCGAGGATGTTGCTTCCTCTAGTGGGGGTCAGAATGAGCTGGTCCAGGGCACTGGAATTGATAGATTCCAGAAAACGTTGGGCCTGTACATTGGTACTTGAATAGTTTTCCCAGATGATGGAAGGGTAGTTGAAGTCACCTAATATGAGAGTATTGGGGTGTACCTTGATAGATTCTAGGGTGCTTAGGAACTTGGAGTGAGAGTCTAGGAACATGTTTGGGGTTCTGTAGCAGGCTATGACTTGTATCGCCATCTTACCTAGCGTTAGTTGTATCTGAAGTATCTAGGATGCATTATGCTGGACTACCAGTTTACATATCCTTTAAGAAAATGGAGACACCACTGCCTTTGGAGCTTCCTGGCCTTATTCTGGGCCCGAAAGGTATGGAATGAGTTGTAGTCTGGGAGTGCAGGAATGCTTTCTGCCTCTTTAAACTAGGTCTCCATTACTGCACAGATGTCGACATTTTCCATTTTGAGGAGAGCTTCGAGTGAGTACTTCTTGAGATTTAGACTTCTAGCATTGAGCAGCATGACCCTCAGATTGCATTTGCTTGCAGCTGTTATGGTGGAATTTTGGTCTTTGGAACACTGCCTAAAAAAGGCACTATATGCTTGGCAAGAGCCTTAGCCAGTACCTGGAATCCCAGGGGGTGGCAGATACAGGTTATCTCTGGCAAAGCATAGAGGTCTGTCGATCATGTTGTCCCCAGGTAGACAGATACTGGATCCCCTTAGAATGACACCAGAAACTTAGCCAATTGTTGAAGTCAATCATTTTCTGCTCATACTGTGGTATCATTCTGGGTGATGGTAGAATACTGTTCAGGGCTAGGGTCATACCTGCCTGGGCCACATAATCCGAGCGTTCCATCACATCTTTTTTCATGCAGTCCAGGGAGGCATGTCTCAGGTCATTCACACCCACATGGACAATGACTGAGTCATATTTGTACTTGTTGTGGAGTGACCTGAGTGCATGTGTTATTTGGCAGATCCTGGCACTTGATAGACAACTGACCGTCACCTTCTCCTTGTTCAACCTTGTGAGTGGGACATCAGTGTGCCTCACAACTGAGTCTCCTATGATTATTACATTGGGCAAAGTGTTTTGCCTTAAGGGCTTGGGTTGAGGAGCACACTGTGGTGGCGAGCTATGTGTCCTGGGGTTGGTGTTGTGTTGTGGTGGTCGAGTGTCTTTCTTTCTCGGGTGTCTCTCTGTTGTTTGGGTAAATTTTTATTGACAGCTGGGTGTATGGTTTATGTTTCTATGTGTGGGTTGTGATGGTTGGTGTTTTGGAGGGCTGTGTGTTCTATGTAGTGAGTTGCAGGTGTTGACCTTCTCCTCTTGACCAGCTAGTCCAGTCTTGGTTGGAGTGTGCACCGCTTCCAGTCTGGTGATATAAATGCATCTCTCACAGGTATGAGTGCTGGGAGGTAAGAGAAGAGGGTTTTCTGTGTACATTAGACAGTTGCCACACTGTCTCAGAATGCCCAAGTGCACTAGGTTAGCAGGGGAAAGCACAGGAAATTGACCTACAATCATACCATTTTGTGTGGTCATAACTATTAAGTACTAGTGCTGTTACTGCGTAGGAACAGCTAGTGCTGATAGCTCCCACGTGTGTTACAATAAATGCTACAAAAGCCTGTTAAAGTGCTAGCTGATTAAGCTAATTGAACTGTAAGAAGAAAAAGAACAAGCACGTTCTAAGGGGAAAATTGAAAAGCAGACTTTCTGGCACTGGTAATAGTATCCCTCAGCTGAGCGCCACTGCAAGGTGCACAAACACGGGCTTTTTAACCAGAAAGTTGAAAGGGATGGAAAAATGCCCAAATGGCCAATAAACTACAATCTCTGTAGTCTCCCTGCTACAGGGTAGCTCCTTCCCTGAAGTAACCACCTCATCGGTCCTGGCTGCAAGTGTGCGGTCTATCTGGCTCTCCCCCCAGGCTACCACACCCATATGCTTGTCTCCAAGCCTGACTGCATGTAACTGTATGAGCACATGGTACTGCATTATCAAAATCATTTCCTATCAGGCCATCTGTAGGGATATCCTTAAACACACCTACTTGCTTGCTTCCATTTCCACCCTCCCAATCAAGGTGAACCCTAGCCAAAGGTATTTGGAATGGGGTCCCTCCTAAAGCTCTGACTGGAGTAGACTGCCAAAGCAAGTAGTGCTCCTCTGTAACCATTGCAGGCTTCACAAAGGTTAGGTCAGAGGCTGTCTCTCTCTTAGCCATGGCCTCTTTCCCATCCACTAAGACAGGATATAACCTCTTGTAGTAGTTTGGTATCCTTGTCTCAAGACAACCTACTGCTGGCATTTTGTCATTCCCACTTACTGGCGTTCCCATCTTTTGTTCCCCACCCTGCCTCTGTGGGCATCTATATGCTACATGTCCACACTGGTTGCATTTAAAACATTTAACCCTTGGTCCTGGAAGTGTACCTGGACTACTGGCTTCCCCTGCTACTGGCGGACTCTGTTGAGGCAGTCTAGGCTGCCTATCATGTGTTCCCTTAGACCCATGAGCAGAACTGGGTGCCCTTTTCCTGTGCAGTGATGCCCTACAAGCTAGGTATAGGTCTCCCTTCTTCCCCAACTCATCTACAGTATTGCATTGCCTATCAGCTAACCAGATTCTCATGTCCTCAGGCAAAGTGCTAAGGGCTTGTTCCCTCACCAAAAGGTCAGCCCTTCAAAAGTGGTGACCTAACATCCACTCACCTACCTATAAAATAAGTACTTAGGTCAGCAACATATTCTGACACACACTTTCATCTGCCTTGCATCTATGCTTTCGAAACTTTTTCCTATAAGCTTCTATGCTTACGAAACTTTTTCCTATAAGCTTCAGGTGTTAACTTAAAATATTCTAGCAAGCAGTTCTTTACAACAGTATAATTTAAACAATCAGCATCAGATAATTTGGAGATAACAGGTACAGCTTTCCTATGTGGTAAGGCAGTCAGGAACCATATCCAGAGCCCTTAGTCAACACTATACTGTTTACATACCCTTTCAAACATATGAATGAAACTATCAAAATTATCCCCCCTCAGTAAATTGTGGAAGAAATTTACTGACCTTTATTCCTTCTGGGGTTTGGGTACTCCCTTCCCCATTACCTCCATGACTCTGGTTAAGAGTTAGCATCTCCTATTCATGTTGCCTCTGCCTCTCCTCCTCCTTAGCTTCCAGGCATTGCAGTTTCTCATTTTCCTCAGCCTCAAGATGTCTCAAGTCTCTCTGCTGCTTCTATTTCCAAACGTTTGACCTCCAACTCAAGTCTCTAACTTGAGATGGATTTTTAAGTCCTCTATGAAAAGGCTGGGCTGTCCATTCACTGAGAACTGTACACCTCCATGGCCAGTCTGATTGTTCTCCTGATTGCCATCCTGTAATGCAGCTGTGACTAAAGCTTTAGTCAGGTTGGCATACACCAGTCCTTTAACATGGCACATTTCAGCCAACTGGCTCATTGTCAGCTTGCCATACTCCTCTGCTAATATACTTGCCTGCTCTCCCTGACTACCTAAGCTAACAAAAAAAATAAAAGAATTGTGATATGAACTCTGAATGTTCACTGCATGGCTGATTGAGAGTACAAACACCTTTAGTGACCACTGTACACAGGCTACAGGAATTCAATAGCCACACCACTACAAGCCAATTAATATGTAATGTGGCTATCTTACCACAGTCCACCAATTAATATGTGATGTGGCTATCCCACTACTGCCAAAAAATTAATATGTGATGCCCCTGCACTGGCCCAGTAATCAAGGAGCATCAATCCTCACCACTAGCACCAGTGAGGGACGCACTCATTGGGAGGATGACAAGTACACACACAGTAAAGTACAATTGCCCTTAAGAGCACACAGAGATCACAGTCAGTCTGGAGCTGGTTTCTGCGTCTTTCTCCAGATCCACAATAAGACTCCCCACTGGCATAGCTACAGGGTTAAGATCTCAGCCAAGTGGCCAAGCTAAGACCTCCAGCACCCTCTCTGTCCAACCAGTGTTTCGTGTCCCTGCCCAAGTAACTGACACACACACAATTTGCAATTTGATTGATATACAGACACACACACCTGGGAAAGGCTGGCACAGGTGTACTAGCTATGTCCCCTTCTGCCCAGACTATAAGGTAGTACGAGCTGCCACCAGCCACCATTACTTAGCAGCTACTTTTAAGGCCCTTACCAAAGGGTGCCCAATCATACTGTGTAATGTTACTATTATCCAAATGGTAAGTGTGACCAAAACTTACAAGGTTATTGCAGTGGTCTATATATAGTGCCACCAAATACATATCCAAGTTACTCTCAGAGCTTAAATATCTCTAAACAAAGCAGCCATGTTTAAATATATTTAATAATAAATAAAAGAATAAGACAATACTCAAACAACACAGTAACTACAGAGTTCAGAATCACAGAAAATGTTTTAAAACAATATTGCAGGACAGTCTCAAATAAATACAAAAAACATTTAAACTAACCTTTACTATATTCTTATCTATATCTACGAGATTACTGCACCCTAGTTACTTACTATTAGCAAGGCAAGTGCTGATGAGAGGATGTTTCCAGGTCCCAAGACAAATATAAATTGCATAGCCTCAGAGAGTTCCCAAATGAATATTAAAACATTGCTGCTGGGTCAGCTGGATGACATCACTCTTTATCACCTGCCTTCAGTTCCCTGGCTAAACAGATACTTACAATTTAGCACCTCTGTGTCAAAAATACCCATCTCTCAGATGTGCAGCTGCTAGGAAGTCTCACAGCAATAAAAACACTTTACATTTTAAACCTAGTAATTATTTCTGTTTCAAGACAATACGTAAACCTCTAGCTCCAGACATTGTGTCTGCCTGCTGCACTGAAACACAATGGTAAAACACTTTATTTTTCAACTTATTTTTTGAGGGCTTGCAAGTTACTCTGTATGTTCCAGCTTTTACTATGAAAACATATATTTGCACAGGCACATAGTTTATATACATTTCTGTTCTTTTGCAATAGGGTACACTGTGGTTACATTCATGAAGCTCAGTACATGATATACAGTCCTGCACCTGTAGTTTAATATACACATAACATACAGTTCTCTTATATTTGTAAGACAAGCATATGAACCACATTAAAATTAACAAATAAAATATGATTATTTGCACAGTTCCAGACAGCCGGGCTGAAAGTATCACACCCGCAATGAATTGCTATTTCATGTCAACTCGTGTCAGCACTCTGTGCTTGTGGCTCATCCTAAGCAGCACTGCAGTTTTGCTCATTCATCTACTTCATTCCATATGTACAGAATTCCTCTATATCCTGAGCACTTTGTCACATACCCACGGTTATCTTTCCCTCAGAATATTTTCCTTACACTGGGGTTCTGCCTTTCTCTGATCCTTCATCTCCATGCATGGTGGCCACAGTTTTTCATGGGTACATCCCTTCTCTCATATCTCTCCTGTAATCCTGTCAGTCATCGGTGGTCACAAATGATTCCAACCATCAGCCTTAGATTCAGGCATTAGGTTTAAATAAAATAGTAAATTATCAATAACAATACCAGAAGTGATTTTCTTATGATTTTCAGCAGCATAAAGGTCCTGAAAAGCTCATCTTTTAGAATTTGCTCCCTTACTATCTGCTTTCCTTGTTAATCCATTAGGTGCTTTATATGTAGTACATCTGTATTTTTTATTTTTTTTCCCCCATCACCATATTTCCTCTAAAGTAACATAATATGTCCTAATTATTAATATCCTCCTCCTTAAGTGCTAGCATAAACTACATACTTTCTTTGAGCTGTATCTCCTGTCTTACCTTCACTAATGTATTTACTTTGGAACTTTTAAACTAGTCTTCTTTGGCAATCACTCAATACCCATTTGAATCAGTATGTCATTTGTATCATATGGTATCCTTAGTTAACCAATCTTTTGTTCTGGTGTTGCATATGGTCCTGCTGGTTACAAACTGGATAAATAATCACCATCCTTTCTTCCAAATATCATCTCACATATATTACAAGTTACATATTACCTGACAAAACTGGATTTGCAAAGATAACTCTGTACTTTTCTATTCAGCCCTGTATCACCTAACTTTAAATAGTCATTAATAAAGTAGACTGAAACACTCCATTACTGTTTTACATAGGAATGCAGATTAAATTAAATATACAACATACAATTTTACGACGTGACCTCTTCCTCAGGTGTAAACTTGCTATATATTAGATTACTAATCCCACAGAGATACAGCTTAATTTGAATTATAATGTTTCAATTAAACATGCACATCACTAACACACATATTACAACACAAGTTCATTTGCTTCATGTAGGTTTCATATTCAGCATACCATATAATATTAGAATAACGAAAACATGTTTGGATTTCTTAAGCAAGAGATGCATTTGTTCATTGGAAAGGAAATGTATGTCAGGTTGCAGCAAGTGAAACTTTATACTACTAATTTGTACATAACATAACTAAGAAGATCATACTTTACCTAACGTAAGGATGTTCTATTTATTACAATAATGCATACTCTATGGGGAACAGCATGCATGTATACTGAAAAGTATCCATTACCAAATTAGTTAATTATGCATTTGTGAATCAGATTAGTGAATGGTCCTCACAAACTTATCAGGACAAGGGCCACAAGGGTGAGTGCAAATGCAGTATGAATTTAGGCATTTTAAAGTAGCCAATCAACCAGCATGACAGATATGTGGAGAAAACTAGAGTGTCAAAGAAAGCACATGCAACTAGAAGGAGAGCAAGCAAACTGCACACAGACAGTAAAAATAAGTCAGGTCTGAATAACAGACCCTGGTGCTGTTATGCAGAGATCTTAACCACTAAGCTGCCATGTTCCACTTAAAAGAAAAGCAGGCTGTAGATAAACAGTGTTTTTTTTTTATTTTACATCTCTGCTAACAGTTATGATTTCTAATGCAAAATGCATTAGAGATGTTTGCAATTAAAATATGGCACCCAAGTAGTACTGAGCATCGTAATACCCTGGACAACAGCTTATAGCAAGTGCAATAACACTACGAGTGCAACAGATGTACAGCTACTATAAAATATATAAAAAAGGAAAAACAAATGTGTTAAGAATTCCTACAAGCTATGTACTGACTAAAGCCAAATAAGGCTTATGTGAAGATGTGAATAAAGCTGCTTCAAACACATTTTTCCATTGCTGTGTGCTAACAAGACTTGTAACAAATGAAAGATTCTGGTACTGTATCTTGCACTGCTTCTTAGCTACTTGCATTCTAACTTTTTTTTTTTTTTTTTTTTTTTTTACGTTCACAATCCCCATCCCTTTATGCTCTACTACAACATTAAAAAAACCATGTCTGTAAGTCACAGACGAGGGAATTACAACTTAAAACTCATAAAAATCTCACCTGGAATGAGTTGATCGCAATACAAACAAGGTTAAAGATGTAATAATTCTGCAAATCCAGGTCTGCATGCAGCAATGCTAGTCAATGAGAAAGTCAATAATGTGCCACTTTGCCATTGTGGTGTGGCAAATCTCTTTAAAGAAGTCATAAACTATCACTGCCTTCTGTCTGAAACAACTAGAGGTAGACATGATGAGTTTGCTGGCTTTGATACGAGACATTTTTTCAGGCCATGTCACTACCCATTTAAAGTAGCTAAAATGACAATCATGATAACTTGAACGTAATCTCTTTTTTCTTACCCTCATTTCCTCCCCAACCTATCTCATTGATGACAATCTTGCTGATCCCTGCACCTGAGCCTACAGCTCCTTAATAGGTAATCCCAGTCATGTCCTTTGGCCTGGCAGTCCCTCCAATTACTTGTGGCGTAATCATGAGAACCATGTCCTGAGGACCCAATGGGAAGTAGCATAAGGGTGGCACCATCAGGAAGCACTAGTCAGTCAGTCCCTCAATTCCCCAATGAGAAGCAATGTGTGCAGTGATGTCAGATGTTTGCCACTCCTTCTCCCAAGATATGAGATCAGGCCATGATCACATTGTCCTATCCAGCTGGATCATCCCTTCCAGTGACTAGCATCCTTTTCTTAATTTGTGTCTCCAGTGATGCTGCCAAACATCCTGTCTCTGCATTACTGGGTTAACCTTGAAGCTCAGTTATTTTTTATTTAAATTTGTAAAAATCTTGCATATGGACTGTACTGTTGTCAAGTGAATTATCATAATGTGCAACTCTCTCCACACAAAGTATAAGCAAAAACCTGTCCAGTTTACTCTTTTTGACTTTAGAAGAGGTCTAAGTGGTAAAGCTTTATACCATCTCATGAACTATTTCTGTTCATAGGATGATGAGATCATAGGAAGTTACTAGGCTAAAAGCCCTAGAACCTTGTTAAGCCTAGCCATTCATGCCCTAATTTTTCCCATTATCAATGCTCACAAGTTAAAATGGATTTGGTGCATGCCTGTTCCCGAGGGCATCTACAAACTGCCCCTGTCCATATGGGACACAAGTAACAAGCCAGGGGTGGATTTTTGGGTCTATATCATGTTGTAGAAAGATATAGTGTTTGTAACCACAAACAACGTAAAAATATTTAAACACTATATATAGGATGCCTGAAGGAAGACGCTCACTCACACCTGCTATAATGCAACCTGTTTAATGTTCGAATAGTAACATAAAATTTAAAAAGTACGGATCTAGTGCTTTCATCCACTACAGTGTGGACTTCATCAGAATCAATTATTCAATCATCTCACAGTTAATTTATATGTTTTTGGCGCCAAACTGATGTATCAAATTTAAAAAAAACATACTACATTTTTATTACAACCTAGATACTAAATATAACTAATGTGTTGTAATACCTTTGATGCATATTTAAAACATCCTTAAATTGTTGAAAAATATTATAGTAACCATTCAACTAAAATTCCATGACTGTTGGTTTTACAATGTGAAATCTGGGTCTAAAAATCAAAGTTTATATATCAAGTCCAATACTTCTCACAATTCTTAAACAATCAATTCACTGCTAAGAATCAGTATGTTAGAACTAAAATGTTATTAAAATCTAATGAATATAATTAAAATGAATTTACATTAATTCCTTCCTATCTAACATCTATATCATTTGATTAATTCTAAAAACATAATATAAAGTACTCTATGCCCAAATTATGTCCTATGGGGTACATGTATATGCATGTGCTGTGTAATGAATTTAGCAGACCACATATATATCGTAGGAAAAAACTAAAATTAGCTCAAATACATATGCCATAATACATCTAATTCAGATACATGAACATTAAAAAATACATCTACATAAGTATTAATTTTAATGTACCTACATGTGGGAATAGCCATACATTTAGATTTGCCATCTTGGAACAAGTAAAAATAAACAGCAGAGAAGGGAATAGTAAAGCCCTCTTGGCAGAGAAAGAAGTGAGATGGCAAATATTAACGGATGCATCAACTATACCGGGTTTGAATGACTATATCACTATTAAACCCATTTTGCAGAGGTTAAAATAAACTGAAAGATATAATAATTTTATAATATAAATTGATATATAAACGTAATTGATTATTTATTATTATTATGACAGTTTGTATTTTTTGTAAGGTGCTGACGTATATATTTTGGATATATTAAATAGCATAAACATTCTTAAAAATTAAGACCTATGTAGATGTATTTTTTTAATGTTCATGTATCAGAATTAGATGTATTATGGCATATGTATTTGAGCTAATTTGAGGTTTTTCCTATGATATATATGTGGTACACTAAATTCATTACACAGCACATGCATATACATGTACCTCATAGGACATCATTTGGGCATAGAGTATCTTATATTATGTTTTTAGAATTAATCAAATGATATAGATGTTAGGAAGGAATTAATGTAAATGAATTTTAATTATATTCATTAGATTTTAAGAACATTTTAGTTATAACATATTGATTCTTAGTAGTGAATTGATTGTTTAAGAATTGTGAGAAGTATTGGACTTGATAAATAAACTTTGATTTTTAGACCCAGATTTCACATTATAAAACCAACAGTCACGGAATGTTAGTTGAATGGTTACTATAATGGTTACTATAATATTTTTTCAACAATTTAAGGATGTTTTAAATATCCATCAAAGGTATTATATATTTAGTATCTAGGTTGTAATAAAAATGTAGTATTTTTTTTTTAATTTGATACATCAGTTTAGCGCCAAAAAATGTATAAATTAACTGTGGGATGATTGAATAATTGATTCTAATGAAGTCCACATTGTAGTGGATGAAAGCGCTAGATCCGTACTTTTTAAATTTTATGTTACTATTCGAACATTAAACAGGTTGTATTATAGCAGGTGTGAGTGAGTGTCTTCCTTCAGGCATCCTATATATAGTGTTTAAATAATTTTACATTGTCTATATCATGTTGTCGAACTCTTAAAAGTTCGAATGTCATATGGTTGACACCATATGATCGAACTTTTTAAAGTTCGAACACTTGAATGGAGATCTCCGTACAGTGCAGACTGGGAAGATTTCTCTTTTGTGCACTGTACTGCGATCTCAGAGTTGATATATTTAAAGAGCAAGGGGTGTGGGGGGTGCAGCCCCCCTGCTTAAACCATTCAGGTAGGTTTTTTCCTTTAGTTTATTTTTTTTTATTACATTTTCGAACTTTTAAAAGTTCAATCATATGGTGTCGACTATATGACGTTCGAACTTTTAAAAGTTCGATTATGCAATATAGATGCAAATTTTTGATTTCCAATCCATTGGTCAAAACTGCTTTTGAAAAGGTTTATGGAAGAGCTCTGTTTTACATGAATGGAGTTTCTGTTCCAGAGAAGAGGTAATCTCCGAGACACATACGTGTCCCTCCAACATGTTTTATGTCACAGGTTTAGATCCTTGGATCAGGTAACTTTAGTGCTGTTTGTTCTGCAAATGTGTAGCATATCCAAAGTTGGAGTAGAGAATGCCTTGTAGGTTGGGCATTAATCACCCCTTAGTACTCTGTAGGAGACCAAGTACAGGGATAGAGCTTTCTAGCGGTCCACATAGGGCATGTTATTTACACCCTGTATTCTTTTAGTGAGGAACCTCTGTGACTGCTCCAGCTGCTGCAAATGCCTGGTCGGTACATGCTGAAGGGTGCATTGTATTTAATCATTGGTCTAATGAGGGCTGAGTGTAGTGTGACTTAGATCTGGATACCATGCATTTACTTATAAGTTGTGCCACATAGGAGTTTTTTACTACTATAGACACATGGTGATCAAAGTTCAGGTTACCGTCGATCTGTGTTCCCAAGTCCCTTACCACTGGGTCACGTCTTAGGGTAGTGCTATCAAGGTTGTAATTTGCAGGGGTGGTCATCTTCCCAAAGGGTTTAAGTATGCATTTTTGCATTGAGTTTTAGTATGGTTCTGACACTAGTTATTTGTCTGTGTCAAACCCTCCTGGAGGATATCTACATCTTTGGGGGATTCAGTGATTGCACCCAGTTTGCAGTCATCATCAAATTTGGTCATCCAAAGGCCCTCTACATTTGCCTTGACTTCAGTGAAGAATATTCCAAACAGGAGAGATTCCCAATACTGATCCCTGTGGGGCAGCACTAGTACCAGGCCTGTTGGTGGAGGTGGATTTCTCAGACCCTAACCTCATGTGCTCCTGTTAAGAAGCCCATCATGATGGCAGTATACAGGGCTTTAATACTTAAAGCATGACTTTTATGGTGGAAGTTTACTTGGAAATAAACATGTTTAAACTTTAAAAGCCATAAAAAGCAATCTGCTAGCAGTGCTGCTTTTAACTCATTACATCTGATTGACGCCTCTAGGTGCTTCTGCAGTTAACGCTTACTGACACCTGTAGGCGTCAAATATTGCTTGTTCATATTTGCATCAATAATTCCAAAACTATGCTATGTACAAGGTTTTAAAATCTTTCATCTTAAAACTTACAATGGCAAACTCAACTGCATTAATATTTGACCTCTGTCTTGTGCAGGTAAATAGATATTAGCTGTTGTTTTTATGATATTAACTTATATAGTTATTATTTTCACATTTTTCTAAATATCTCAACAACCAAGTAACACAGGCAGAACTCCTTAGCCTCATGTGAAAGCTCTTAGCTAGATGAATAAAATGCTGCTGATAGTATGTGTGTAACTTGAGTGGTTGCTGAGATAGTGTAGGTTGTTTTCAAAATATTACAAATTTGATAAGATTAGATGCTGCTATATGTCCAAAGGTTCCCTCATCAAGAGACTGAACAAATTAAAAAACATACATGAGTGAAACCACCACGAAAAAATACTGCTGTATAAAAGTCCAA
The DNA here is from genome assembly GCF_019279795.1 of Protopterus annectens. Taxonomy (NCBI): domain Eukaryota; kingdom Metazoa; phylum Chordata; order Ceratodontiformes; family Protopteridae; genus Protopterus; species Protopterus annectens. The sequence goes on from NC_056734.1 coordinate 184,849,200, forward strand.
CTGATTTATTAAATAAAAAGAACAGATGAGCGCTTTCGCGTACCAACCAGTACGCTTCTTCAGATCTTAACATCTAAATTTATAAAACCACTTTTATACAAAGGCTCATACTCAAAAATGATCAATTAACCAATCAATTTAACAATTAAACAATTAAACAATTAAATAATCAGTGCAGTACAATAAAGTGTACCAGCTTCCTGATAGCTCTGTGAGCTCTACGAGTAGAAAGCACAAAAAGAATGAGACATACCTAAAAATCCTATTCCTCCAAACAACTGTACATTCCACAGAATGGTGGAATCAAATAAAAATGGGGAAATGACAATACTTTAAAATCACCTGACACCCATCACACTACATTATGCTTATTAATAGGGCAAATACTAATATTTTAATTATAAATAAATATATTTATATAAAGTGTAAAAACCTTCATTTATTACTACGTGCTTCAAGTATGGGCTTAATATTTATGAACTGATTAAGACCAGATGATAAATGTGCTCTCAGTTTAAAAATCCACTGTAGCTCCAGAGTCTCCAAATAATTCATATTACTACCCCCTCTTCTCCTAGGAGTTACTAATTGTAACACTCTAAATCTAAAATCATGTCCCTCGTTTAACATAAGATGTCTGGCTAAAGCATTCTGTTGGTTAGACTTTTTGATTTCATAAGAATGATTATACATCCTATCCTTAAGCCTTCTCTTTGTTAAACCAACATAGAACGCTTCACATCGTACGCATGTAGCTAAGTATATGAGGTTAGTGCTGTTGCAAGAAGCAGAAAATCTAGGTTCAAAAACATAATCAATATCCGGATGCATGAATACTTGTGTGTCAGTAATCAAACCACACATATTGCACTTCTTGCAAGGATATGTGCCCATTCTCATTTTATCTGAGTATTGTTTTACTGAACTCTGTTCATGTTCAATACAAAGTAGCCGCTTCAGGTTTTTACTGTTTCTATAAGTAAAACGGGGTGTTATACCTACAATATCTGCAATATGTGGATCTATTGTTAAAACATGCCAATTTTTTCTTATAATCCTTGTTATTTCTTTATTATCGTTAGTGAATCTAGTAATAAAAGTTAATCTCTTATCATTTATCTCCTTGGTAGCTGATGTAAGACTCTTAAAGCCAATGTATCCTTTTCTACCTATATTAGTGTTATTATCGTTATTATTGTTATTTTTGTTTTTATTTAATATCAAATTCCTAACATCTTTCACCATGCCTCTATCATAGCCTCTCTCAATGAAGAAAATATTTGAAAATATTACAAATGTAATACTTACTGTGTTTGTTGTTGTTGTGTGTTTTGGCTTTTCCCGGTTAGGGGTCGCCACAGCGGAACTCTGGTCCGCTAATGATTGGTAGTTGATTTTTACGTCCCGAGTTACCAGCCCTGACACACAACCTTCAACGAACATATGCCCATTCACGCTTGTCTCCACGCAGAAGACGCTCTAGCTGAGAATCGAACTGGGCAGCGTCTTACTGTGAGGCAACAACACTACCGCAGCACTACTGTGATTTTATAAAATTCAGTTTAAGTCCTTGAACCTAAAGAATACTACACCACTGTAAAAATAGTTTGTGCTGAATAGTTTGACATTTTACACTTCTTTCATAACCTCTTGTGGTTCCAGAGATATGAACAATTGTTTGAAATTTTGAGGACATATTTGATTCTGTCAAAAGACTTAGGCTCCGCCCACTGGAAGTTACAGTGCAAACTTCCTGAGCTCCATTGGAGTGAATGAGTTAAGGATTGGTTTTCTACTGTGGTTCCTGGATGAGCTACCTTTGTGTGTAGTCTACATTTAGTCCATGTAGGATTTTGCCATGGAGACCAGTTTCTTTCCATATCCTAAAGCTTACTTATAGGTAAACTGGCAAGCCTCTAAATTCTGCTCAGTTGTATATGCAGATATACATGTATACATCTATACAGACAAGTATATGCATATATACATATGTATCTACACACATGTGTGCGTGTGTGTGTGTGTGTGTGTGTGTGTGTGTGTGTGTGTGTGTGTGTGTGTGTGTGTGTGTGTGTGTCTGCACCTTGCAATGAAGCAGCATCTCACCAGGGTCTCTGACTTATGCCAGCTAATTGCTAGAATGCAATGCAACTCCCCACAGCCCAAAATAAGATATGGCAAGTACTGGAGAAAAAATAAGCCATCTCTCATGCAGTTTTTAAAAAACATATCATGAGACTTAGCTTGATAGTTCCTAAGGCCATCCAATATCTGATGGAACTAGAGTTTTTGGAATGTCTCAAGCTGAATGATTTTGTATTTTCAGCTCCATATCTTGAAACAGCTAAACCTAATAATGTAATTTGCTCTATGATGCTGTACGTAATCATGTGCTTCTGCCTGCATTCATTTCTTTCTAAACAATGTTATAGGCACTTACAGTGATTTATCATGTTTCTATTTACATACAAGCACTGGATGAACCACAACATATTCCCCTTCGCTTCCTTGCATTTTGTGCCATTTTTTAGTAAAAAAGCTTCATAAAATTCTTATTAAACCGTGGGCCAAATTAATTTATATTTTCCTACTTTTATGTTACCTTGAGATAGTGTGCACTCTGTCCACATACTTTAGATGGGCACTTTTGACATGTGCATTGTTGTATCCATTAACATGTTTTTCCACACCTGTCACCACTCAGATTAAAGTTCCTTGTTTTTCTCTGTGAAATCAGCATATGGAAAATACATACATTAATGTTAAGAATAGCCAACAAAAATTCCCTGGTGAGAGAAAATACTAGCTAGCAATTTGCGCACAATGTGGAACAAAGGTAAAGAAAACTATTTATATTTAGTGTGTGTTCCAATTCATTTGTGCATAAAACTCAACTTAAACAAAGAAATATCTTAAAGGATACAAGAAACATCAGCTTATTATATTAAGCTGTCTGCTTTCCTTCATAAAATCAAACAGCACTTCATCAGAATGTTCTGATGAAGTTCTGCTAGAGTTTATGAATGAAAACGCACATCTGTATGTTACACTGATGTAGCTTACAGCCTTCAAGACATTTTTTTTGTTTTTGTCTACAGTTAGATACTGAATATTTTAACTTGCATTTTTACATCATAAATTTGTAATAACTGTTACAATATAAGAGGGGGTTTCTCCAAAGGTCTCCTAGAAAAATATATTTACCCACTAAGGCTAACCCAGTTAACATGCAAGTAGATTCATAGGTTCATAGATTAGTACTAGGCTGACTGCCCTTGCGAGCCATTTTAAGCCTAGCAAATTATCCCCTGTGAGATTCAAACCTTGCACCTTGTGTTTGTAAGGCAAACACCTAAACCATTAGGTCACCCTCCCAATTACAAAATGAAAGCACAATTCTTACAAATTGTTGTACATTGCAGGTCTTAGCTAAAATGGCACCACATACCCCTTCTCATAGACAAAGATGCGCAAGAAATTATACAGTCTTTTCTTGACTTTTTTTTTTTTTTTTACTTTTCTCGGGGGAATCTCCTTGCCTGTTGTCCTGATCTACATGTGGTCATCAAAAAGTTCACCTTTGACTTATTTGTTCCCACTAGTGGTAAGTGCGGAGTGGTAGTGCCCTTGAAGAAGGCACATGGCAGAGTTCTTACTTTTTTTTTGTTTGTTTTTTGGCAATATCCTAACTAGTACCTCTTCCTTGCAAGGCTCCCAAATCACACTGATATCAGTGCAGGAAACATAGATGTGCCTTGTTGCTGAACATGTTAACTATGTAGACACTGATTCCATATACCTCAGAGCAGATGTATATGCAGTTTAGCCATTTCAGTATAAACGAAACCTCACGTCTCCTAATGAATCAAATAATGATATATGTTTTTTCTTTACCTTCTTTCATACCCCATACACCATCGCTGTGCCAAGCAGCCTTGTTTCCAAACTTTGACCATTCGAGTAAAAGCTTGCACACAGGGTTGCCTGTGGCTCACCATAGCTAGTTCATGTTGTGGGCAAACATTTGACCTGCAAAACAGAAAAAAAAAACATGCCCAAAGATTAAATGATGAAAACTTTGAAATGATACAGGTGGACAATTCATATAAACATTCAGTGTCATTTTACAGGCATGGTTACTGTGCTCACAGAGGCTCATGCAAATTATTTGATAAGTCCACTGCCTTCCACAGACTAAACTATTCCAATCCCAGGTATCTTTCTACAATCTAGAGTGGCATCATCTTTCTCCTCTGGCTGCTGATCCCTTTGTGATTATTAAAGCTTTCTTTTTTTTTGAAAATAGTTTTATTGATTTTAAATAAAACACATTTATAAACAATCACAAAGGATTTAACAGAAAATTGCCTTTCAGAAATATTAACATAAAAACTCAAGTAACTATGCATAACAACTAACAGAATAAAATTACTAAAACTATTTACAAATACATCCATTAGTATTTACAGTAGTGATGGAATTTTGACCATTTCATATAAGTATCACATGAAGAAAATTAAATTTAAAATTATACATTATAATTATTGATTTCTTTTCAACAAATTCTTTAAGTTAACCCACAAATGACAGGCATACGTCTTTCTAGGTGCTCTAGATGTTATAGTTGTAAGTTGTAGGTGACGAACTTCAATTAATATATTCTTGAATTCATTGAAAGAAGGAAGGGATTCAGAAACACAATTTTTTGTTATACTCTTTTTGTCCACAGCAAGTATTGCCCAGAGTAAGGGGTATTTAACCTTTTTAGCACACCGTGATATTGGTGTATTGAAAAGCACTAGAGACTTGGTAAGGGTAAAACTGTCTGTAAATAGTGCTTGTAGTAGATCATTAATACTTCTCCAAAATATGTTTATAGCAGGGCAGTCATAGAACATATGAGCCCAGTCAATGTTTATGTCTGATTTACATTTATTACACAAGTTCTGCTTTCCATTCATTTTGTTCATTAGTTGAGGAGTATAAAAGGATCTACACATGAATCTCCAAGTATATAATTTCCATTTAAGTGATAGAGTTGTTTATCCTGCTGATTTTAATATGTTTATTTTATCTTGATTGCATGGAAGTGCATTATTGGATGTATAGAAGTAATTCCAAAAGTTGTCTGGACAACAATATGTTTCCTCTCTTATAAGTCTGTATATAAAGGATAAACAAATGTGTACGGCCAAGCAAACTTGTAAATTACAGCCAGGAACCAAGACCGGATCATGAACTCATTTATTAAAACCACAAAAAAAACGAACTCTTCAATATATATAAATAACCATAAAAAGACTTAGCGCTTTCACCCGTTATACATCGTGGGTTTCTTCAGAGTAATTTTATGAATGCAGCAGCTGCTTTATAAATAGTGATTTACCCTTCAATTAATTAATCAAATTCCATGGAAACATATTACATTAATTAATTTCATTTTTGTATCTAAAACATAATATAGGACAGATCAGACTAACCAATAAAAATAATGTTGTTATTACTAATAAATATCAATAATAAAACACTATTAAAAAACTTTAAAATTCATATAAATAAATATATAAAATTTAGTAATTCATAAAATATTATTATACTAATACAATTTATAAAATATATTTAACTCATTTAAATACAGTGTGATTTTAATTTTAAATAGGAAGATGTAGAAATGTATTCATTAATCCCAGGCCAGTTACATGCATCTAATCTTAACTGCCATATACATTCTTTCAACTCTAATAGGGCATTTACATCACCTTCTTTACTACTGCCCTGTGGTATCCTATCTATCACAAAAAACAAAAATATTTTAAAATTCTTACAATTTTTACTGTGCATATAAAGTGCATTAGTACTTTTTTTGTTTTTAATGTCCCTGTCATGTTCTGCAATCCTATCTTTCAGTTTTCTTATAGTCTTGCCTATATAAAAGGCTGGACATGATAAGCAAGTTGCTAAATAAACAACTAATTTTGTATTGCAGTTAACATGACCAGGGCATTTGATAGTACGATTATGGTGCTTAATACTAACATATGGTCCATCATTTATGAACCTACATCCCCGGCAAAAACCACATTTCCTCATCTGTGAATATTTATAAATAGTTTCACTTTCAAAATGTTCTTTTAAGTTCATTCCTCTAGTGTATACAATGTGTGGGGAACTACCTATATATTGTATTAAATCTGTTTGCTTACTAAATACTGTTCTCCATATTTCATGTACACCATCAACTATTGTGTTAATATTATAAGTATATGGCAACTGTAACAGACTCATGTTTGTAAAATTATCTTTTTTTCTTTCATTGTTTTCATTAGAAAATCCATATTTAATAATTGGCCTAAACGTAGACTTTCTTTTGGAATATATTTCATTTTTAATCTGATTCAGTAATTCAAATGGATATCCCCTATCACTCAACAAATGTATTAAAAACTCTATTTGTAAAACAAATTCCTCATCTTCACTTATAATCCTTGACAGCCTTACCATCTGTCCTTTAACCAGGTTACGTTTTTGGAAATATGGATGGCAGCTGTCAAAGTGAAGATAGGAATTTGAAAAAGTTTTTTTCCTAAATATAGTTGATTCTATACCGTCACCTTTTTTGTATAGTTTTATATCCAAAAATTCACATTCATTTTCATTAAAACTGTTAGTGAATCTTAAAAAAGACGTAGGATTCCAAAATAAACTATAAAATCATTCAATTCTTCCTTTGTTCCTTTCCAAAATATAAGTATGTCATCTAGAAATCTCAAGTATATACTAACCTTAGGCCAAAACCTACTCTTAAAGACATACCTACTTTCCCACATGGCCAGTGCAAGGTTTGCATAAACTGGAGCACACCTTGCGCCCCCATAGCTACACCTGCACTTTGTTGGTAATATTCACCACAAAATTGGAAGAAATTATTTTCTAATACCATCTCCATTAGTTCTACTATTAATCTACACTTAACAGTATGAAATTTACCGAAAGCTTTCAGACTTGATTCAAAATATTCCAGTCCTTCTTCTAGAGGTATCACTGAAAATAAATTTATAATATCTAGTGTAACCATATTTGTATTTATAAGCTGTTGTTTGTCTATATCTTTTAGTGTATTCAAACAATGCCATGAATCTTTTAATATATATTTAATGCCTTTAATTACCTCACCACATTGCACATCAATATAATGTGCCATAGCTTCTGTTTTTGATTGTTTTGCTGAGACTATTGGTCTAAAGGGAGGGTTTGAAATACTTTTGTGTACCTTCGGTATTCCAAATATAGAAGGTGTAATGGGAAATTCCATAGTTAAATAATCATACTCTTGTTTAATTAATACACCTTCAATAAATAAGTCATGTAACAGCCAATCAATTTTTGTATATGCTTTTACCATGTCATATTTAGAAACCCTAGTATATGTCATCTCGTCATTTAACATTTCTGTCATCTTGTGTTGGTAATCTATTGTGTTCATAATCACCACCCCACCCCCTTTATCTGGTTTCATAATTCTTTGCGTTTTTGAAGTACTTAGTTGCCTTAAACAAAACCTCTCAGCTTCAGTTAGGTTGTCCCTAATATTTTTCATATTCTTATAAGTTTTCCTTGTATGTATTTCACAAAAATTCTCAAATAGATGAATAATGGGATGGTTCAGTGGAATAAATGTACTTGATCTCTTTAAGTTCAAGTTCTTTTCTATTATATTTGAACTAGTGTCCATAGGTCTCTTAAAAAACATCTTTAGGTTTAACTGCCGAGTATACATTCTAATATTTAAAAGCACCTTCCCTATATCTAAATTAAATGTTGGAATAAATGTAAAACCTTTCCTAAATAATGATAAAAAATTAGAATCAAAAGTTTTATCACTATAATTGTAAACAGAAAATCCTCCATCAGTAATAATTTCATAATGCAATCCATCATGCTCCTCTGTAGTCTTACATTCATCTATTAATACATTGTTAGTGTCATTGTTCCATTGTAGGTTTCGTTCTACTAAAACATTAGGTGTTTGTTCAAGTAATAAAAATGATTCAGAATTTGAGGTAGGAAATCCTGTTGTTTCATTTAAAGTGCATTGTGCTGTGTTTATCAATATACTATTTATCTGTATCTGCCCCTGTTGTTGCCCCTGTTGTTGTATGTGTAGTATTAAGTTTGACCCCTGTTCCGATCCCTCAACCGTTCTGATCTCCGGGGGCCTGGTGCGTCTAAAAAAGCATCATCAGCCTCATTCAATGTGTCACGGTACCTTTCGGTATCTGTTTCCCTGTTCCCTGCACTATCAAAATGTGTTGTGTGCCTATTCTGATCATCAGTATTATTGTTTGCAAAAAACCTTTTGTAATCCCTAAAATGTGCATATGCTTTTTTGTTGTTATAATCCATTGTATCCCTCTGTAACTTTTTATTTTTATAGCCAACTGATTACAACAACGACAATGTTGGCAATTTGGTTAAGCGCTTTCATCTGATGACAACAGACTTCCTCAGAACCAATTTATTTCACGTAATAAGCTCTATTTATACCAGAATTTGGCGCCAAAAAACATGTAATTACTAATTAATGAATATACTGAATAAATGTCATATACATTATAAAAGCTATATAAGCTATATATATATATATATATATATATATATATAATGTCATGAATACAAATATTAATATCTCCAAATACATGAGTATAAAAAAGTAATAAATATATACAATATAATATATAATACAACCTTTAATATAGGTGTCACCATCGATCAGCGGACTAAGCATATTTATACTAACGTTTCCCACTTGATCAAAGACTCTTGGGATTTTTTAAGCAAGCTTACACCTGAAATTTGGGGGGAGGACATCACTTTCATCACCATTGATGTTAAAGACCTGTTTTCATGTATTCCCAATACCATCGGTTTAGAATATTTTTGTAATAGCATGCGGAAATTTTCAGGATTAAGTTGGGATAAGGTCAATCTCATTGTAGATATGATGGGACTTATTTTAGATCACAATTATATCCAATACCAAGGAGAATTCTTCAGGCAAACCAGAGGGGTTGCTATGGGTGCCTCGTGTGCACCCATATTTGCCAATCTGGTTATGCTTGAGTGGGAACATACTTTTGTATTTCCCAGTGAATTTTACAAACATATATCTCTCTATTCAAGGTTTTTGGATGATTTGTTCATTATATGGAATGGACCTAGTGACATTATACCACAATTTATTATGTATATCAATAGTACAACTGAATTTTTGCAATTTACATATCAAATTGGTAACGAAGGAATCCCATATTTGGACACCTATATTAGTAAAGGAGTAGGTGGATTTTCTTCAAAACTATACAGGAAACCCACGTTCTCGAATGATTATATTCAATTTGGTAGCAGCCATTCCCTGCACATATTTAAAAATGTTGTGAAGGGGCAGTGTATTCGAGCAGCCCGGATGTCATCCACAAGGGAAGTAATGGTGAATGAACTAAACCATATTTATAAGATGTTTTTAGATCGTGAATATCCAAAAAGGCTAGATGATGTGGTTGAATATGTCAAAAATCAATGGGGTATAAAATATCCCCTACTTTTAGGGAAAGTAAGATCCAATAATAAAGAAGTAGGAAGATTCGAGAATAGGAAGGTATGTGTAATCATGTTTAATGCGTATACTAACTTGGTAAAAGAGATTTTACGCAAACATTGGGAATTATTCACCAGTACTGAGGAGATTGGTCCGATTGTAGGTAATAATCCGGTGTGTGTATTGAAAACTTCAAAAAATATAAAGAAAATACTAGAAAGTGGAGTACATAAAAATAATATCAGTAATAATAAAAGGGGTACTGGCAAATGCGGTACATGTCGACAGTGTAAATATATAAATGAGAATAAGATCATTTACTTACACAATAGTATCAAAAGCAAGTGTAGATGCCAAGTAGGGAATTGCAATACACAGAGGGTGGTGTATCTTGCTACATGTACATGTTGTTCAGTATATTATGTAGGTAAGACCGAAAGAAGGTTAAAAACACGTATCTATGAACATACATATAAAATTGAGAAGGGCGATACAAAAAACGCCCTTAGCAAACATGTGATAGATAAGGGGAAAGAGCACACGTTCAAGTTTGCTATTATAGATAAAGTAGAGATGTCATCGGAAATTGGTAACTGGAAAGCATACCTTATTTACTGGAAAGTAAGTGGCAGATCATTTTTGACGCCACAACATATCCAGGTATTAATAAATATATCAGTTTAAAACCATTTTTAATAATGAATTAAGATTTGTTAGACTTTTAGAATTTTGTATTTAGTTATTAGCTTTCATAATGTACATTTATATTTTATATTTTATAAATATTGTATAAATAAATATATATATATATATATATATATATATATTAATTGCATCCCATCATGCCTTTGACATCTATTGTTCAATGATGGGTTTAGATATATATGTTTTTTATATATATTTATTATACTTGTCATATATTATATATATATATTTTTTACATTTTTCATGTTTAAATTAATTCTATGCAGTAGATATTTAGGATTCATATTCATATATACAATAGGTATGTATGAATTTTTTTACTACACAGGTGTCCTATTACATTTCACTTTTGATGTACATATTGTATATATTTATTAGACTCCTTTATACTCATATATTTGCAGATATTAATATTTGTATCAGTTGAATTTATGACGTTTTATATATATATATATATATATATATATATATATATATATATATATATATATATATATAGTTTTTATAATATATATGACATTTATTCAGCATATTCATTCATTAATAAGTAATTATATGGTTTTTGGCGCCAAATTCTGGTATAAATAGAGTTAACTATGTGAAATAAATTGGTTCTGAGGAAGTCTGTTGTCATCAGATGAAAGCGCTTAACCAGGTTGCCTACATTGTCGTTGTTGTGACTAGTTGGAGAAAATAAACATTTTTATTACTATATTCCAGTGTTCTTACATCTGTTAGAGCTACGTGGATTGGTGCCTGTTACTTGGATAAACTTTGATGTGTTTGTTGTTGTTGCTGTTGTTGTGTCTTTCGGCTTTTCCCGGTTAGGGGTCACCACAGCGGAACTCCGGTCCACTAATGATTGGCAGTTGATTTTTACGTGTTGAGTTGCCAGCCCTAATGCACAACCTTCAACAAAGGTACGCCCATTCACGCATGTCTCCATGCAGAAGACGCTCTAGCTGAGAGTCAAACTGCTCAGCATCTTACTGTGAGGCAACAACGCTACCAACATCCTCTTAAATCATTCAGCTTCTCTGCCCATTCTGTGTTGAAATAGTCTGGACACATTCTCTACATAGAAAGTCCCACAGATATAAACTGGCTATGTAAAATATTCCAAGACTAAAGCATATGATCAGCTGATGATTGTTATGAATTCCTAATGCATTAGATTGTGAAAAATTGTCTTACATATAAAAACGTTCAATTATCTCACATTACACAGCCCTTTGGTATTGGCTCTTATATACCTTTTTTCAGATTTTTTATTTGGCAAGATGAAAAAGATTGTGGTAATTTTATTTTACCTCCCCTAAAGGTGAAATGATATTGTTTCCTTAGTATTTATAAATCTATCTTCCATTAAGGTGGATCAAAGTTTGGAGACAACATCACACATTTTATGACTATTAATCTCATAAGTTGGAAAAAAATTGGAAAAAAAATGTCCATTCTCTGGTAACTTATTTTGGAGTGTGCATTTAATTATGTCTTCCCTTTTCAGTTAGGATACCAGATGACTTTAAAAAAAATTACCTCTTTTATTCCTTATGGTTAAAGCAATGGAACGTCAAATTTAGCTACATCAGAATATATACGTTCATAAGTTAAAAATAGGCTACCTGCTCTTGTTTTGCCATTTTAAACACAGCCAAATTTACCAACCCATTTGGTGTGTTGATTAACTGTACTCTTTCATGGACTATATTTTTATTACACCTAGTAATAATGGCGGGGTTGATATCATAGATGTTCTGAAGGGCCCCAGGCATGGTGTTTATTATCTGACTCTGTCTATTAAGGTTTGTTCTAGCGTAAATTGCAAATTTCTTATACAGATATTCATGCTACACTTGAATATGGACAGGGGTAAGCTTTATTTCACATGGATAGGGAGTCTGTTCCAGAGCAGTAGTACCCTCTGGGAGATATACCTGTCCCTCCAAACCATTTTGTTGATGTTGCAGAGGCGGTTTACATCCCTGGAATGAGTATTTATCATGCCGTTAGATTTTTGACGAGTATCAGTTCAACTGATATTTCTCATATTTTGGATTGTTCCTCATAAAATGTGAAGTTTTCTGGTAAATCATTGGTGATTGAACACTTTAGTTTCAGACTTCATATATTTCAGAAAATCCATGCTAAAGCAAAACCTGTTATTCTAACTTTCTAAGTTTGTAAGAGCACTATTTAAAATCTATCCTTAATTTTGGGCCTTTTCCTCCTAACTATTTTTGGCTTTGTCTGCATTTCTTCTGCTAAACCGTTTAGGGTATCATGCTTTCAAGTTAATATACCCCCATAACTTCCCAACTTTTACTTCCTCTACCTGTAAACTCAACCTAACAAAAGTAATCACTCAGATGTAAACTTTATAACCTAGCAACCACAGCATTCTTACTACCCAAAAACAGTTGGAACACTTGAAGTATTTTCCCCTCTGCACTTTCTGTTCCAGGTATATAGTCTAAATACAAAAAATAAAATAAAGAAAGATATATCGTGCATACTATCTTTCAAACATTCAAATATTTTGGTAGTTACTGCTGTGCAGTATGACATACTGTGTTTTATGATTTTATGTTTCTTGACTTCATATCCTCTGGCTAAGTATGAAAGTTCAAAAAGGGATCAATTAACAAATAAAGCAAAAAGTGAATGAATGACACTCAATCACTATGTGTTTACACACAGAAACACAGAAAATGTGCTTGCTTGCTCTCCTTCCAAAGTAAAGCAAATTAAAATAATGCACAACAGCTGTTAGTGTCTATACAGTGTACTGTTAAGCTGACATATTGTGCTTAGTGGTACATCTCTTAACTAACTAGCATTCAGTTTGCCACCCATAGTGCCCCCGGACAATGAAAGTATTACTTCACTGCATTCAGATACAGACAGAATATGCTGACATTCCACTGAATGTTTAGCAATGTTGCCAATGAGATTAAGTCGTCTCCTTGTGGCATAAAAATGCCACTGTTCTAACACTTTGTGGCCCATCATAATAACATCCAAAGTTCAAAGGATGCCCACTCGATCATGTCATAAAAATGCATGATGTGATGACAAAAACACAGAAAGGTAACTTGATTCATGTGAAGGACTTAATGCACATAGACCAGTTTTTATTCATTTATTTTATACCATAAAACAATTTTTGTCTAACACAAAATGGTAACATTTTAAAGAAGTCCCTTGGAGATGGAGTAAACACAAGGGGAGATCCTTTGTTTGTGCATGCTATTTAACACCACACTATGGAATGCTGTATTACATAGCTGCTGTCATTTACAAGGTTTTCACCAACACAGCTGCAGAAACCAGCAAAGTTACAAGATTCAGCCACTGACTATGTTTCCTTAACCTAAGTGTCACCTCTATCTATAAATTCCAGTGAAAGGTGTGCACATGTGTGTGTGTGTGTGTGTGTGTGTCTATTAAAGCATACAGAGGAGTCACACTAGGTACTAATGCCACATTTTACAAGTTAAGAGTGTATTTCTTAAAGATAACTAAATTTTATTTTCACAGTTGCTATTCTGGCTACTACCAGAAATGCACTTATAAATTTAAATATTAACAGACAGCACAGCATTTCCCAGCTTTACAGAGAGGGGAGAGGAAAAAAATTCTGCTAGAAATACTAATTATAAAAGCAGAAAACATGTATTTGAATTTATATAAATTTAATACTCCCTTGCCAGTGGAGGATTACATATTTCTCAGCAGGTTTGCTTTCACGTTTTTGGATCAGCTCACATTTGCAAAAGATAAAAGGGAATTTTACGTACAGATGCACATGCTTTAACATTCAGATACAGCTGCACATTATTTTTTATGTTTGATGTAAGATTTGTAGTGCTTACTTTTACTTTTTTCACAAGAACATCAGCACTTTTAGTACAAGCTACATACCAACTTTTAAAAATGTGTGTGATGCCACATTATTTTTCTGTATAAATCACTGTGATACCATTAAATTAAGATTATAATTTCACATACACAGAAGTTCCCCAAGCAGAAACAATACATAACCAACATAATGTCTGACTGCTATACTAAAATATTTGGTGAACTGATACCTGAGACTGTACGAAAGCTATCGATTTAAAAATAAATGGAAAGCAGATTAACATAAAACTTATTTTATACAGCAACTAATTCACTGGGGATCTTTAAATATACCCAGGTTTCCTTTCACAGGAGTCAAACTTTATTCACATGCCTAAAACTAATCATAGTACAATAAAATAAAATAAGACACAACATAAACTAATGTATAAACAATAGTTACAAATTCAAAGGATTATTACAAGAATGTTAAAATATTATAAGTGGGTCACAAAGGTTAAGGCTTTAAGCAAGGCTGAAGCAGTCCACTTTGGGGCACTCTTATTGTTACACAGGAAATAAATCCTATGGGTGAAGTGCTTAATATGAATGGCTGTGATTCACAGAAACAGAGTCTGAGCCAATAGGTAACCAGGTTCACTTGCAGCACTGATCTGCTTGTCCAGAAGCTACCCATTCACAGTACGTTCAAAATTAGCAAGTGCAGTCCAGATCAGCATTTCAGGGGATATACCAGGCCATTAGATCTCTCTCTAATTTGTAGGATACATCAATGCCACACCCTAACACTTATGTCTGCCATCTTGGCAGGTGATAGTTTCCCTACATTATCCCCTGGAACAATGTGTTCACTGTGCTGGAAGAGAATACCAGAGCTTTAGAGGCAAAAGAAAATGGTGTTGTGTGACTTAGATGTGCAGCTGAAGGATGGCATGGTAATTTAAAAAGAGAAATGCAACAAATCAAAATAAAATTAGGCCATAACCACCTTAGATACTGGTTCATAAATATAAAAAGAGTCTTAAGAACACAATAAGTAGAATCACCATTTTATAAGTTGTGTGCAGATAATACTGTGAGGGTTTTTTGTTACTTTTTTTTGTTTGTTTTTACTTACAATACTTGTTTTTCAGCACAAACTCTAAAAAAAGTCAAAAGTGTAATGACATTTCTTTCAAGTAAGTATGAGAAGGAGCTGTGGAAGGTACTGGTTGGTATTTTACTTACAATACCAATACATTTGTTAACATAGCCACAACACCATAACAGGAGGTGAGCAATTCATATTTATACTCATGGTCAGAGGCAAAGCCTTGCATGTGAATGATGAAACTACAGTTACCCACCATGAATAAATAATAATCACACCCTAACCACAATTACTGCTGATATGTTATAGCCATGGTCCCCAACTGCTAGGTCACAGGGACATGGCAGGCAATGCCTCGCAAGTTTTAAAAAATTATTCACGGGTGAATACTAGGCTGAATGCCCTGAAGGGTAATTTTTTAAAGTCTAGCTAATAACCCAAGATCAGAATCAAACCTTGTACTTTGTGTCTGTGAGGTGAAGACCTTAACCATTTTACCAATCCCACCCACTAAAGAATATCATCCTTAAATGTAGCTTTTTAGTTGATGTTAAAACTACTTATAACCGAACTGTGAACATGTTTTCATTCTGCTGCAAGTACTTGCATTTCCCATTCTTCAGGGATAAAACTGCTAGAATGACAGAGGGTGGAAGTGAGCGATATATTACTATACCTGGACAGCAGTTAGTGATGTGCAGTCTGAATGTGGCATGTTACAATTGGCTCCTTAGGGGGTCAGTAGTAAGTAAAGCTGTTTTTTTCACTATTTCTTCACAGTGAATTACAGCATCTCTGTTTTTTAAATTACTACGGACACATTTTGTTCAGCTTGTTTTGTATGCATTGTACAGCTGTATTATGAATCCTAGAATGTTTGTTGTACAATTGTGCATTTTCTGGTGTTCAGTGATTATTTCTTGTTATGCATCATTCATTGCAACATGGCAGTTAAGCACTTTACTATGAAAGCATGCTTAAAGTAAGAAGAGGGAGTTAACCTTTTTAACCAATAATGACAGGTTACAGTCTTAATAATACTGAAATCATTTTGTACAGTTCAACTGCAAGGTTAAATTGTGCAATTAATTTAAGTGTTAATATAGGCTAAACTATAAAGAATAAAAATAGAAGATGCAGCAAAAATGAGGGCAGGAAACATTACACTAAAAAGTAGAAATCAACGACTGTGAATATCATTTGGTTTACATAAAATTATATCTTGGATACTTTAATGGCTTCAGTGACCTGCGTGTTAAGCTTAGTACAACACCCAATCAGCTTCCTCATTTACTCACTTTAAATTTAGTAACAAATCGAGAACTGTTTTACAGATTTGATAACTATATTAAGATGCTGAAGCTAATGGAATTATTGACAAACTTTTAGGATTTCAAGTTTTATAGGTAGGTACTAGGCCATCGGCCCAAGGGCCTATGTAAACCTAGCCAGCAAGGTTCCATAGCTTACGCCACCCAAGAAAGTTATTTTCCTGTGCCACTGTCCAGCAGAGACACAGAAGTGATCCCCGGGGTGTATTTCCTATTTCCCATCCACTCATCAAGATTTTTCTTGAAGAGTGCTAATGAAGAACTTTGCTTGACATAGATGGGTAGCTTGTTCCAGAGTATAGGAAGTCTCTGGGACAGGAATCTATCCCTCCAGCTTGTCCTGTTTATTGTGGTGACAAGGTTTAGGTCCCTAGTGTGTGTAGCTCGGCGGGACAGGGATTTCTTTAGGTGTAGCATGTCCAACAGCTCTGGGTTTGACATAGCTTTATGTGTTCGGCAGAGATCCCCTCGGAGTAGGCGATATGCTACAGAGTAAAGCCGGAGTTTTGAGGTGGTCAGTGTAGGGCATTTGTTTGAGGCCAGTAATCCTCTTTGTGAGGTACTTCTGTGGCCTTTCCAGCTGCTGCAGATGTCTTGTGAGGTACATTCCAAAAGGGGCGTTGTAGTCTATAATGCGTCTAATGAGTAACAAGTAGAGGGGAACAATGACCTCTTTTTCCCTGGATGAGAACCCTTTTATGATGAGGTGTGCCATGTAGAAGGACTTCCTGACTACTGTGGTGATGTGACTATCAAAGGAGAGACTACTGTCCACCTGGGTCCCAAGGTCTCTTATCACCCATTCGGTGTTAAATAGATTGCTGCCTATGTGGTAGTTCATGGGTACAGAGTTTTTACCAAAGTGGATGACACTGCAATTTTTGGCATTGAGCTTGAGGCCATGGCTCTGACACCAGGAATCTGTTTCAGTGAGGCCCTTCTGTAGGATGTCCACATCATTTCGGGACTTGACTATGGCTCCTAGTCTGCAGTCATCTGCAAACTTCATTAGCCAGAGGCCTTCTGTGTTAGCCTGTACTTCAGAGAAGTAGATACCAAACAGGAGAGGTCCCAGGACAGAACCCTGTGGTACTCCAGTTGTCACTGCTTTGAGGTCAGATTTGGAGTCTGCAACTTTTACAGTGTGGGTTCTGTCAGTGAGCCAGTTGGCAACCCATCTTGTGACGTAGGGATTTATACCAGGGCTTTCCTCTCAAGTAGGGCTCAGTGCTGGTTAGGGGGCCTGGCCACAACATTAATTTTAAACATAGAAAAAGTTTTTTTAGGAACAAGAGACACAGGGGGGGACGAAAACACAGAAGTCAGAACTATAGAGGAGCTTTTTCAATCCATTATCAAATAAATTCTGATTGTTCCAATGTGCACAATATATCTAGTCATGTTTTAACATCCACTCAGGAAACTTTGTTAAATAAAGGTCTGGGTTTTATCCCGGGTTTCTTTGTAGATGAGAGCACTTTTGTTTCAGACATACTGGCCTTTTGTAGAAAAATTAATCTTAAACTATTTTTTGACCAATAGGAACAAATTCAAAGATCTACTGAATTCAGATTTCTCAAATCTAATTTCAGTCCACTCATGGATAAACATGTTGCCATATTTCAACACGCTGTCATCAAGGACTTACATCACTGATTTGGATCTTGGCATACCCTTAGACATAATTTGAATAGAATCGAGCAACAGGCCCTTATGGATCTTAGGGGAAATACTGATATCACCATTCTTCCTGCAGACAAAGGTGGGGCAATAGTAGTCATGGATTCCAGTTATTACTGTGCAGAGGGAATTAGACAGGTTTCTAACACTCAGCATTATTTGAACATGCCTACTGACCCCACCCCTAATTTCAAAATGGAAATTGATGCTTTTTTACAATTAGCAGTAGAAGAAGGTATCATCAGTGATAAAACCAGATTTCAGTTGACAGTCAATGATCCTGTCAAACAATATTTATTACCCAAGATCCATAAGTCTTACACTACACCATCAGGCAGACCTATAGTTTCAGGCATGGGCTCACTCACTGAGCCCCTGTCTGTCTTTTTGACGCAATACCTGAAACCTTTACTACCTCAAGTAGCATTATTTTGCACTTATTAAAAATATAAACATGCAAAATGAAAACCTATGGGCATCAGTTTGCAATACTAGAGAAATGCCTGTTGGAGCACTATTATGTCAGGGCTAGATTAAAGACACTACTGAGTTTTTACAGATTGTTTCGGAATGCCAATTGGAATCGCACTGGTTGATGTGCACTTTAGATGTTAATCATTATACACCTGCATCCACATTGGGCAGGTTTGACAGCATTGGAATATTGGCTTAACAGAACTAACATCTACGATCCGGGCTTCAACACCTTGCTTATATGTATGGCAGAGCATGTTCTTAACAAGAATATTTTTTACTTTCAAAATCAATGCTATTGGCAGATTCAAGGCACTGCCATGGGAGCATCATTTGCACCAATATATGCTGATCTATTCATGGGGTATGTTGAAGAACATATTATTTACAATGAACTACACAATCTGTATTTGCCTGAGGTAGATATATGGAGACGTTACCTAGATGACTGTTGGCTTGTGTGGAGAGGGGGTAGTGAGTATCTCGTGGAATTTATTGAATACCTCAATGGCAACAAGTGGGGGGTTGAGTTTACTGTAAACCACAGCCTGCAAGAGATTGATTTCTTGGATGTCCATCTACAAAGGGAACTGGATAATACTTTGCGTACCATGGTTCACAGGAAATATCCCCAATACAATACCTTATTATATGCCTCCAGTCTTCATCCCAAGCACATTATTAAAAATATTCCCAAATCACAGTTCATGAGAATTAAGAGAATATGCTCATCACAGCAGGGCCTTACTCATTGCCAGAATGACCTCTCCTATAGATTTCTGCAGAGGGGTTACAACAAACATAATGTCAACTTAGCTTTACAATGGACCAAAAATGTATCCAGGGATAACCTTTTGACATACAAACAAAAAGATGGTAGTTCAAACCAGGATAAACTCAGGCTGGTTACCACCTTCGGTAGAAATACGGGTCAACTGATGAATGTTATTGACAAGCACTGGAACATACTTAAAACCAATACACGTTTGGATGACTGGTTAGGGGATAGATGTCTTTTTTTCTAGCATAAAGGAAAAACTCTTGGGTCTCATTTCTCACATTATAAGAAAATCACACACCAGGATACTGCATTACAACAAACTACATTATCTGGGGAAAAACTGGTTGGATGTTACCCCTGTGGTCATTGTTCTTTTTGTAAATATGTTTTTTAAGACCAAAAACTTCACTAGTAAAAATACGGGACAACTGTACAATATCAAATGTTTTGCCAATTGTGGTACAGATTGGGTTGTATATCTGGCCACATGCTCATGTCAAGCTTTTTATATAGGACAAACCTCCAGACAATTCAGAATCCATATGTCCGAACATCTAGGGGACATTAGGAATGCCATACCCACTAATGCCCTATATAGACATTGTTTGATCCATAAAACAGCCAAATTTTCCTTCACGGTTAGTGATAAAATTTCAGGAACCAGATCTTTTATAACTGGATGGCAAAATTTATTAAACAACAAAGAAAAGAGATGGATTGTTAAATTAGGTGGTCTTTTTCCACTGGGTTTAAATGATAAATTATAATATTTATTTTCTCTTAGTGGACAACACATTTTCATAATCATGACCCATATTCAGTGCATGTTTGCTTTTTAATATATGATTACTTGAATTTCAAATATTCTTTCATTTTTTATTCACATTTTTTCCCACAGGAAGTGATGTCAAAACTGCTCTGCTGGATTCTTTATAAATTACAGTATTTGAATTTCCATTATTGTTCATCCACTGATGAAAGCATTTTGCTGAAACCGGTCTGGTTCTCATTAAACTTTTTGCTCTTGCCTTCCGGGTGCTGGTCTTTTCTTGTTCAGTATCAAGATTGTTTGGTCCGTGCATGTACCGTACTTGCTAGCCTGGTCTTTCAAAAAGTTTTTCCTACCTGCTGCTTTTAGTATTAAAAAAAGTGATATCATTGAGTGTCATATCGGTTTCCTGCCTGCTGCTTTAAATATTAAAAAGCACCACATCTATTTTCTGTATCCATCCAATGAGACAGAAAAGAATGCAAGATACGAGTTTTCCACAGCTTGCAAACTCTCAAAGGGAACCTTTTCTGCAGTTACTTTCTCAACTGTAATTAATGATGGATTCCAGTTTTGCAGCAGCATTAGTAATAGATTCTCTTGTGAGGAATTTAATCAATTTAATGAAACTTTTTGCAGCAGCATTGGTGATAGATTCAGTTGTGAGGTATTTAATGATGATTTTTTGTGTGTGTCTGTGTGGGTGCGTGTGTGTGTGAAATGACCCCAATAGCAAGGCTGTCTATTTAAGTGATTTACATGGGTCTATATCATATGAGTGAATCGCACAAATTGCAACTGCTCATTAATATCGAACGTACCAGACCACGAACTTCCTATTTTGGGGGGCTGTGCCCCTCACACCCCCCGCTAAATATATATTCCAACTCCGAGATCGCACTACAGTGAGTAAAGGGCAAATATCCCATTCTTCACTGTACCCCGATCTCAGAAAAAGCACTTTGAGGTCCAGTATGTTCGATATTATGAGCGTTCGCAATTTGTGAGATTCGCTCATATGATATAGACCCGATTTACACAGACTCAAACCCTGCACCTTAACTATGGCACAGAGTCAGTTTATCCTCCACACTTACTGCTACCATTCATTTAGCTTAGGTCTTTCTTTATGCTTTTTTTTTTCTTTTTTTTTTTTTTTTTGTAAATCATTGAACATTGCAGTCTGTTGTCAATGCCAGTGTTTCATATTTACATAATTCATAGGTTCATAGGTTCATACTAGGCTATCTGCACTAGGGCATTTATAAGCCTAGCCAGAATGTGTTTGGCTTTCGCCACCCATTTTAAATTTATTTTACTATGCCCTTTTTCGAGGTTAGTATACTGTGCCTCTGTCTAACAGTGACACAGAAGTGATACCCGGGGTAAACCTACGATCTCTCATCCACTCATCAAGATTCCTCTTGAAGAGAGTCAATGAGGGACTCTGCCTAACCTGGACTGGGATTTTATTCCAGAGTGAAGGGAGCCTCTGGGTTATGAATCTGTCCCTCCAGCATGTCCTATTTATTTCAGTGCTAAGGTTCAAGTCTCTCGAGTGCGTAGCTCGATGGGATTTGGATTTTCTGAGGTGCAGCATGTCCATTAATTCCGGGTTGGACATGGCTTTATACATCAGGCACAGATCGCCTCTGAACAGGCAGTATGCCACTGAGTAGAGCTGGAGTTTCTTTAACCGGGCAGCATATGGCATCTGTTTGAGCCCTTTGATCCTCTTGGTGAGGTACTTTTGGGGTCTTTCCAGTTGCTGCAGGTGTCTGGTAAGGTACATCCCAAAAGGGGCATTGTACTCAATTATGGGCCTGATGAGGGATGAGTAAAGAGGCACGATGACCTCCCCTGATCTACATGTGAATTCCTTCATTATTAGGTGGGCTATATAAAATGTTTTTCTAACCACTTTGGCCACGTGATTGTCAAATGAGAGATTGCTATCAACTTGGGTCCCCAGGTCCCTAATTACTTCTTCTGTACTTAATGGATTACCACCTATGTGGTAATTTGTGGGCACTTTGTTTTTGCCAAAGGGGATGACTATACACTTTTTGGCATTTAGCTTGAGGCCATGGCTCTGGCACCAGTTGTCTGTTTCTATGAGGCCCTTTTGGAGGATGTTTGTGTCAGCTGGAGAGTCGATTATGGAGCCCAGTTTGCAGTCATCTGCGAACTTGGTCAGCCACAGTCCTTCAGTGTTGGCCTGTACCTCCGAGAAATATATACCGAACAAGAGAGGTCCCAGGACTGAGCTTTGTGGGACACCACTTGTAACTGGTTTGGAGTCTGACATGGCTCCAGCAATTCTAACCATGTGGGTTCTGTCCTTGAGCCAGTTTGTAATCCAACTAGTGACATAGGGGTTTATATTTAAGCTGGTGAGCTTATCTATAATGCCTGAGTGGGGTATTGAATCAAAGGCTTTTGCGAGGTCCAGGTAGGCTGTGTGGACCACCTTCCCCTCGTCAATGGCCTTGGTGACTGTTTCAAAGAAATCAACCAGGTTTAAGAGGCAGGATCTGCCCTTAAAGCCGAACTGGGTAGGATCCAGTGTCTGTAGGTCCCCAATATCTTTATTTATGAGGTCCATGATGATCCTTTCCATAGCTTTGCAGACCAAGCTAGTCAGGCTTATGGGGCGATAGTTTCCAGGATCCGTTGAGGCACCACCTTTATGGAGAGGGACCACTGTTGCTGTACGCCACTCTTTGGGCACATATCCTGTAGTAAGGCTGAGATTGAACAGTAGTTATATGTTTGGGTTTAGCTCTTCTTGGAGTTCATGTAGGATGCAGCCCGGGACACCGTCTGGTCCCATTGATGCTATGGTTTTTGCTTTGGAGAGGGCGGCTCTTACCTGAGCATCTGAGATGTCAGGGGGGCAGCACTCTGCTGGGATAGATATTTGCCCTTTTGGTGGGGAGGGGGGGAGAAGTTTGCACTGAACCCGTCAGCTAGGATGCTGGCAATGTCTGTGGGTTTGGTGTATTTTTTGTCATTTTGGACTAATTCTGAGCATATTTGGGAATTACCACCCAGGTTCCTAACATAACTAAAGAAAGCCTTGTGATTATCCTTAGTGTCCTGTGTAATTTTTCTCTCGAAGCTGGCCTTAGACAATTTTATGAGTGCCCGTAGTTTTTTGCTAATACTGATCAGTGATGCCTTCCCTTTTTGGGATTTTGCTCTATCATTTAGTAGCTTCCTCCTTCTACTGTATAGTTTGTTTATGGCTGGGGTCCACCAGACAGGACATCTGCCGTTGGAGGAATGGGTCTTGGTTTTATTTGGGATCGCATGATCCATGCATTCCTGAAGGTGTTCATAGAATGTGTTTATAAAGGATTTTGCGGTCTGGGCCGTATTTTCCACAGGCCCAAGGGCTTTGAAGGATTCCACCTTGGTTTTGAGGAGTGTGAAATTTGCTTTAGAGAAGTTTTTCACTGTGGTTTTCTGGGCAGGGGGTGGGGTCGGGATGTAAATATCCAGTGAGATTAGTTTATGGTCTGATCTTACCAGTGAGGGATACACTTCTGGTCTGGAGCATAGAGTCCCCATGTTGGTGATGATCAGGTCCAGTATGTTTTCCCCTCTTGTGGGAGTGGTAACAAGTTGTTCCATAGCATTTGAGTTTATAAATTCTAGGAACCTTTGGGCTAGGGTGTTGGAGCTAGAGTAATGCTCCCAGTCTATGTTTGGGTAGTTGAAGTCGCCCAATATAATGGTGTTTGGAGAGACCTTCATATTTTCCAGTGTTCTCAGGAAGGCCGAGTGGGGTTCCTGGGTTTGGGAGGGTGGTCTGTAGCAGGCCATAAACTGGAAGGCAGTTTTACCCACTGTTAGTTGCACATGGATAGTCTCTGATGCTTCGTGCTGTGCCACCAACCTGGAGGTGTGGGTATCTTTGATGAATATCGATACTCCCCCTCTTTTTGTGGTTCGGTCCAAGTTTTGGGGCCGAAAAGCATGGTATGAGGTATAACCTGGTAGTGCTGGGGTGCTCTTGGGAGCCCTGAACCAGGTTTCTGTTACTGCACAGATATCGATGTTCTCCATGCTAAGGAGAGTTTCGAGTGCATGCATCTTGAGGTTTAGACTTCTGGCATTGAGTAGCATTACTCTTAGTTTCTTATCCCTTGTGATACTTATGGAGGTGGGTTTGTCTTTTGAGCCTTGCCTAAAAAAGGCACTATGGGGGTTGCAAGAGCCTTTGCCAATATCCGAAAGCCCAGGGATGACAGGTGCAAGCCGTCCCTAGCAAAGCATCATGGCTTGTCAAGCATATCATCCCAAGCTGACAGGCATTGGATACCCTTTGAATGACACTAATACTTAAGCCAATTGTTGAAATTGATCATCTTGTCTTCATATTGTGGCATCATTCTTGGTGAGGGTAAGATGCTACTCAAGGTCAGGGTCATACCGGCTTGGGCTACATGCTCAGAGAGCTCCTCTATGTCTCTTTTCATGTAGTCCAGGGAGGTACGTCTCAGGTCATTCACACCAGCATGGACAATGACTGAGTCATATTTGTACTTGCCTTGGAGTGACCTGAGTGCTTGTGTTATGTGGCGGATCCTAGCGCCCGACAGGCTGCTCACCGTGACCCTCTCCTTGTTCAGCCTGGTGAGCGGGACGTCAGTGTGCCTGATGATAGAGTCACCTATTACAAGTGTATCAGGTGTGTTGTTTAGTCTTTAGGGCTGTGATTGTTCGGCACACTGGCTTTGTGAGATATGTGTTGCACGTGTTTTGTTTTGGGGTAGCGGTTGCTTGGGTGTTTGCTTTGGAGGTCTCTGCTGCTTAGGCAGATCTTTATTTAGAGCCTCCAAGTATGTTTTTGTGTGATTATGTGTTTGGTTTGCTGTCGTGGTAGGTCTATGTGAGACTGGAATTGTAGTGAGTGTGGTTTCCTTCTCCTCCTGACTGGTTATGCCAGTACTGAGTTGAGAGAGCTTATCCTCCAGTTTGGCTATCTGGTTGCATTTCTCACATGTGTTAGAATTTGTTGGGAGGAGGAGAGGGTTGTCTGTGTACATGAGGCAGTTGTAACATTGTCTCAAGATTCCAAGATTCACCAGCTGGACCAGAGAGGAGACTGACAACTGACCTTTGGACATGCTAGAATAATACTGGGAATTCCTTTATAATTGAAAACAAGGGCCAGTGGGGAGTGAGGGTGTAGTGCTTTTAATTTTTAGTGCTGACTTATATAATTGCTTTAGTGAGCAAGTGCCAGGTAACTTAAGTGCAATGTTGTACAGGTAACTTAAATGCAAAAACGACAAACAGTAACTTTCTTTCAAGTGAAATAAGGAAATAAGTACAGTAAGCAATGCAGATATCACTAGTGATCCACAGAAGAGCTGAGAAGCTGCGTATTAGGTGGAATTAGCGTTCCATGGAAATAACAAGCAAACAAACAACAAGCATATAAACAAAGCTAGATTCAGCAGGCCTGGATCTAGTCTATGCTACAGCAAACAAGGTGTACCAATTTCAGTAAGATACAGTTCAAATATTCAGGCACTATAAACCTTTAACTAGAAATTCCCAGCTCAGAAGGGCAGAGTCCAGCCTCTTCTCCCACAAGAGTGCAGACCACGAACTTTCTTAATGTAAAATAACTGGCCTGAAGCCCAAGTGCTTAAACCAGAACTAATACACTTTAAGAATAACAGACACTGGGCTCTCAATCAGCAGTTCCCAACTTAGAAGGATGAAAGCTACCTGTCCTGCCACCACAGTGCATGCCACAAACCTTCCTAATGTAAAACAACTGGTCTGAAGCCCAAGTGCTTAATCCAAAAGACTTAGAATGATAGCTACACTTTAATCAAGTTACTACCAAGCAGTAATAAATACAACTGAATACTTTAGAGAATGCCTGGATTAGTGCTCAAGTTACACAAACAAAGCTAGATCCAGCAGGCCAGAATCCAGTCTATGCCACAGCAAACAAGGCGCACCAACTTCAGTAAGAAGCAGTTCAGATATGCATGCACTATAAGCCTTTAACCAGAAATTCCCCGCTCAGAAGGGCAGAGTCCAGCCTCTCCTCCCACAAGAGTGCAGACCACGAACCCTCTTAATGTAAAATAACTGGCCTGAAAGCCCAAGTGCTTAAACCAGAGTTAATACACTTTTAGAAAAACAGACACAATGAGCCCTCAATCAGCAGTTCCCAACCTAGAAGGATGTAAGCTACCTGTTCTGCCACTACAGTGCAGACCACAAACCCTCTCAGTGCAAAACAACTGGTCCGAAGCCCAAGTGTTTAAACCAAAAGGCTTAGAATGAGTTACACCAAGCAGTAATAAATACAATTGAGTACTTTTAAGATGATGCAAAAGTAAAATAAAGTAGGCAGAAACACAAGTACAGTAAAAGCAGATGATTTTTTTTTTTCTGAACAAGTGCTGAGATCAAAGAAACAGATTTGAGTGCTGAAACTAGAAAACTGGCTAGTTATAAGAAAAAAAACTAAGCTAGAAGGCTTCCCTCCAACACAGAAGGGCTTGAGGCTCAGAAGCCTACAAATAGTCTATACCACTTAACAGGAAAGGCAGGAAACAAGCTTAAATTTTTTTTTCTGTTACCCAGATGCTCTCTTTGTACACAGTAGGAGTGCCTGAAATCAGAATATGATCTCACTGCACTCAGTTGAGAGAGCAAATGAGATGGGCCCAGAGGGAGTATCCAAACACAAATTTACAAGAGGGGCGGGCAGTTTCAAGGCCACTAAGATTAACACCAAAACAAAAACAGGGAGGATGGGTGGGACTAACTGAAGAGCAGAGTCAAAACTTCCAGTTCAGTTAATATTCCTGCAACACAGTTAAAATCAATTTAAATACTGTATTTTTGGAAAAAAAAAGTGCAGATAAAGGTACTTAAATTCTCTTATACATCCAGTTGAATACAGCTAGTTCTTAGCCGGCCAAAGCTGAGGTTTTAAGCAGAAAATATTTCGCACTGTACCACTTAAATAGGCAAGGACAGGAAATCAAAGAATGTGGCTACCCCACACCTGTAATTACTAGCAAATAACAAAATTCAGCAAACACTGACTAACTTCC
This sequence comes from Protopterus annectens, assembly GCF_019279795.1. Lineage (NCBI taxonomy): Eukaryota > Metazoa > Chordata > Ceratodontiformes > Protopteridae > Protopterus > Protopterus annectens. The sequence goes on from NC_056734.1 coordinate 184,876,580, forward strand.
AGTTCAGTTAATATTCCTGCAACACAGTTAAAAATCAATTTAAATACTGTACTTTTGGGGAAAAAAAAGTGCAGATAAAGGTACTTAAATTCTCTTATACGTCCAGTTGAATACAGCTAGTTCTTAGCCGGCCAAAGCTGAGGTTTTTAAGCAGAAAATATTTCACACTGTACCACTTAAATAGGCAAGGACAGGAAATCAAAGAATGTGGCTACCCCCACACCTGTAATTACTAGCAAATAACAAAATTCAGCAAACACTGACTAACTTCCAGTTCAGTCAATATTCCTGCAACACAGTTAAAAATCAATTTAAATACTGTACTTTTGGAAAAAAAAGTGCAGATAAAGGTACTTAAATTCTCTTATACGTCCAGTTGAATACAGCTAGTTCTTAGCCAAATGTTCATGCAAAACCTGTTTTGTTAACTAATCTTAGAGATTTAAACTAGTTTTCTTGGTCTCCAGTTCTGCAGAATATCTCTGTTTTTGCCCCACATAATTTGGCCTAGGTTCATCAGTGTTTCCCTGGACAGCAAGCCTAGTGACTACCAGTAGTTATGGCGTAAGGAAGGAAATGGATTGTAGTAAACAGGACCATCATCATGACTCATGACCTCTGGATGTGATCCTTGGTTTCCTTATACTGTTGAATGTTGACAGTGTGTTTATTATTTAGCTGTGAATAAATCTCACAACATGAATTGAGTTTAATATTCATATTTTAATTATGGATATAGTTTTGTTTAGCATGTTTTTGTCAACGCACACAAGTGAGAAATGCAGTATATTAAGTTTTCAACAGTCTGCTTAGCACTTAGGGAAATGAGTAAGACTATGAGCTGTTAAATAACTGCCCCCTGTAGTACACAGTTTGATTCCCGCACCCTTCATTTCTTTTCTTTATGACTCTGACTAGTAGTTACTTCAGACAATACTCCTGTGCTGCTCCTGAGAAGGGTACCTTGTGTCTCAAACTTTTAGCAAATGTGTTACAAATTTGTCATTTGAATTCCAGCAACCTTCAGATATATGGTAATTAGTACTTCACTATATGCTACTGCAGTATGAATCTCAGCATGTCTCTTATTCAATGTATTTGCACTAAATAGGAGTGTCAAGAGAAGACGAGTTTAATGTCTTCATGCTAAGTCTGTTTTAAATGTGAGTGTTTTGTTTAGAAAATGGCAGTCCGTGTTTTTTTTTCCTGCAAATTTGAAATAAAAGTTTTAAATGAGACTAAATCTCTGTGATAACTGTAAAAGTAAAGAATAAAATAATATGTACGGCAACTGGAGTCAGCAAATTAATGACAGATCCCCATTTGTCCATGATCCGGCTCTGTTGACTGGAAGTATATACCGCAATACAGCATTATTAGCCATTCTTCAAGAAGGTCAAATCTGTACTAAATGACATCAGATGAGACAGTAACTCCTGATGACACAGAAGACATAGGGAGGTCAAAATGAGATGTAGGTGCCTTGCAAAAATGTACACTCCTCCCCTCCAAAAGATAGCATGTTGTATGCAGTAATATTTCTGATTTTTGTATGATGTGGGTTAACAAAAATTGTTGCAGCATTTATTCTGTCTTTAATTGTTTTGCTTTATTCAATACACTAAGGAATGGTTGGGGGTTTTGCATAATGGTCAAGGTGTTTATTTCACAGATACAAGGTGCACAGTCCGACTCTCATCTTTGGTCACTTTTTGGTTATTGGCCAGGTATGTGATAGTCTGCAGGTTAACTGTCTGTTACTTACCAATGAATTAGATTCCTTAATAGGCCTTGGCCGAGAAAGCAAGAATACATACTTTTATTGTCACCATCAACTGTACACTTGGTTTCAACTATACATTTGATTTTCAAATTATACAACTGGTATAATGTTATAGAAGACTACAGAAGACACAGAAATCTACTAAAATAACTACATATGAAGAAACAAAACATCTAGAAATTTAATACAGCATTAACGCAGTACATGGAGGGCAGTGATTTCAATCCGATATTCAGAAAAAGACATACCATTTACCATTTAAACATTGAAGTGGTGTAAGACCCAGCCTTTACAAATGTTAAGCACCCCCCCCCCCGCTAAAGTTGGGTCTCATACTAGGCAGTACAAACCTGCCTATACTGACCAGCAAATGACAGGGGCAGAACAAAAGATTTGTTTCTGTCCACAGGAATAAGGTGTCCCTTCTTCCAATATATTTATAAACTAGCGGGAATAGCAGGACATGTGTCCACCTGCATTTTCTGAAGGATACCAAATCTGAAACTCAAATGCATGTATTTATTTAGTGATTTGTCCAAAAAACACAGATTTTATGAAGAACAGACCTAAAATATGAAACAATAACCTGGACATTCATGCCAACTGTCCAGATTTTTGCAGAAATGCCAGTCTAAATACGATGGATTACATTACACTGTTTTTCTGACGGTGATCACCAAGTGCTTTGTGGCTTTGAGAGCTGCTAAACACTTCCCTTTTTATTTCCCTGTATTACTATAACTTGTAGTACATGGAGCAAATAAAACTCTTTGCACTACAAAGAATTATGATAATTTTACCAATCATAGCCTAATATTATGTGTTCATAACATGAATGCCAAGATTCACCACTCAAGCTTCACTCTCAAGGTGAATTTCTCGGCATCCCTGTCTTGAGCACAAAAGCAGGTTACGATCAGTGACCCGATCATAATACTCTATAAAATCGGCAGTAAGACATCTGATTTAAGACATAAGAAATTACACTGACATGTGATGTTTATATACACATTCATATTAGCTAGACCAGAAGTGTGCTATATATATTTGGACTTAAGCAGTACAGAAAACTATTCATGTACACATTTTTATGTCGGTAATAAAATATATGCTTTGTTAAAAAAAAAACTTGCTCTACAATCTCCAATATGGTGACTTGTCATCTAAATAAAAGTTAAATCTTTAGTTACTTTTCGGTCCATTGTCTTCAAAATACACAAACGAGTTATGTGTGCAGCTTAAACGTTTACTAGCAATGATATTTTTTACATCTACTTGTGTGCTTTCATATGATGCCAGACGATCTTTCTAAATAGAGTTAAGCATCATTAGCAGTTTCTGTTGTCAAATGTGTAAGCTTTAAAGTAATATTTTTCAAGAATTTCAGGTAGCATTGCTTTGCACTTATTAAAAATATAAACATGCAAAATGAAAACCTATGGCATCAGTTTGTAATACTAGAGAAATGCCTGTTGGAGCACTATTATGTTGTAATAAAACCAATAAAAAGTAAAAATGTGACTTATCTATGAAAATGGTGCCTATATTTGATACTACTATGTGTAGAGATTTTAGTGATATAATTATATAATTATGATCCCTGCCATTTGATGTTGATCCTCTGAGTTAGGTAAATCTAGACTACAAGTCTAAGGAATGTTGGTAGATGGAGTGGGTTTGTTAACGCAATGCTAAAAATTAAACTAAGGAATCCTTCATTAATTCTGCAAAGAAGGTTTCAAACAAAAACTCAACTTTCTTATTTGGGAGAAGGAACGTATTACATGTCTAAGAAGTGGGCGAGGGACACTATGGAGGACTTGCAGAAAGCATGGACACTATGGAGCACTTGCAGAAAGCATGGACACTATGGAGCACTTGCAGAAAGCATGGACTAAGGAAGGCAAAACTGAAGAAAGTGAACCGTGGATCAGCAAAAAAATAAAATTAAGGCTCTAACATAACAAGAAGAACTGATGATGCCCTGCATCTAAAGCTCATGAGTAAAACAGAAAATAAGGTGATTGCATGGCTAAAACAGTATGAAAATGTTTGCATGATATGCTAAGCTTGAAAAAGGCGTTATACTACAATGTAAACATCATTGCAGCAAGGCCACATTATGCAGCACGTAATCACAGAGCTAATTCTAGGATCAGACTAGTAATACTTTGCTGAAAGACATCCTTTTGCTATATGTGATGTGAGATTTTTATTATTTTTCATGTAATAAAACTGTTAATATTAAAATAGTATGAAACTCCATTCTCATTTATCAGGTCCAAATAGGTGCTGTTTTCAGGCATTCAATTTTTTTCAATTTTGTAAGCCAGTAAAGTACAGTTGTGTACACTTACCATAAATGTAGATGTTCGAGTGTATTCACTGTTGCAGTCATCACATTTGGGTCATCTTCTTGCAGTAGCCCTCAGTCGGCGTGATTATCAAAGTCTTGGGTCCTGCATCAGTTCATAGGTTCATAGGTTCATACTAGGCTATCTGCCCTAGGGAATTTATAAGCCTAGCCAGAGTGTGTTCGGCTTTCGCCACCCATTTTAAATTAATTTTGCTATGCCCTTTTTCGAGGTTAGTATACTGTGCCTCTGTCTAACAGTGACACAGAAGTGAAACCCTGGGTAAACCTACGATCTCCCATCCACTCATCAAGATTCCTCTTGAAGAGAGTCAATGAGGGACTCTGCCTAACCTGGACTGGGATTTTATTCCAGAGTGAAGGGAGCCTCTGGGTTATGAATCTGTCCCTCCAGCATGTCCTATTTATTTCACTGCTGAGGTTCAAGTCTCTCGAGCGCATGGCTCGATGGGATTTGGATTTTCTGAGGTGCAGCATGTCCATTAATTCCGGGTTGGACATGGCTTTATACGTCAGGCACAGATCGCCTCTGAGCAGGCGGTATGCCACTGAGTAGAGCTGGAGTTCCTTTAACCGGGCAGCATATGGCATCTGTTTGAGCCCTTTGATCCTCTTGGTGAGGTACTTTTGGGGTCTTTCCAGTTGCTGCAGGTGTCTGGTAAGGTACATCCCAAAAGGGGCATTGTACTCAATTATGGGCCTGATGAGGGATGAGTAAAGAGGCACGATGACCTCCCCTGATCTAGATGTGAATCCCTTCATGATTAGGTGGGCTATATAAAATGTTTTTATAACCACTTTGGCCACGTGGTTGTCAAATGAGAGATTGCTAACAACTTGGGTCCCCAGGTCCCTAATTACTTCTTCTGTACTTAATGGATTACCACCTATGTGGTAATTTGTGGGCACTTTGTTTTTGCCAAAGGGGACGACTATACACTTTTTGGCATTTAGCTTGAGGCCATGGCTCTGGCACCAGTTGTCTGTTTCTATGAGGCCCCTTTGGAGGATGCTTCTGTCAGCTGGAGAGTCTATTATGGTGCCCAGTTTGCAGTCATCTGCGAACTTGGTCAACCACAGTCCTTCCATGTTGGCGTGTACCTCCGAGAAATATATACCGAACAAGAGAGGTCCCAGGACTGAGCCTTGTGGGACGCCACTTGTAACTGGTTTGGAGTCTGACATGGCTCCAGCAATTCTAACCATGTGGGTTCTGTCCTTGAGCCAGTTTGCAACCCATCTAGTGACATAGGGGTTTATATTTAAGCTGGTGAGCTTATCTATAATGCCCGAGTGGGGTATTGTATCGAAGGCTTTGCGAGGTCCAGGTAGGCTGTGTGGACCACCTTCCCCTCGTCAATGGCCTTGGTGACTGTTTCAAAGAAATCAACCAGGTTTAAGAGGCAGGATCTGCCCTTAACAAAGCTGAACTGGGTAGGATCCAGTGTCTGTAGGTCCCCAATATCTTTATTTATGAGGTCCATGATGATCCTTTCCATAGCTTTGCAGACCAAGCTAGTCAGGCTTATGGGGCGATAGTTTCCAGGATCCGTTGAGGCACCACCTTTGTGGAGAGGGACCACTGTTGCTGTACGCCACTCTTTGGGTACATATCCTGTAGTAAGGCTGAGACTGAACAGTAGTTTTATGTTTGGGTTTAGCTCTTCTTGGAGTTCATGTAGGATGCAGCCTGGGACACCATCTGGTCCCATTGATGCAGTGTTTTTTGCTTTGGAGAGGGCGGCTCTTACCTGAGCATCTGAGATGTCAGGGGGGCAGCACTCTGCTGGGACAGATATTTGCCCTTTTGGTGGGGGGGGGAGAAGTTTGCGCTGAACCTGTCAGCTAGCATGTTGGCAAAGTCTGTGGGTTCAGTGTATTTTTTGTCATTTTGGACTAATTCTGAGCATATCTGGGAATTCCCACCCAGGTTACTAACATAACTAAAGAAAGCCTTGTGATTATCCTTAGTGTCCTGTGCAATTTTTCTCTCGAGGCTGGCCTTAGACAATTTTATGAGTGCCCATAGTTTTTTGCTAATACTGATCAAAGATGCCTTCCCTTTTTGGGATTTTGCTCTATCATGTAGTAGCTTCCTCCTTCTGTTGTATAGTTTGTTTATGGCTGGAGTCCACCAGACAGGACATCTGCCTTTGGAGGATTGGGTCTTGGTTTTATTTGGGATTGCATGATCCATGCATTTCTGAAGGTGTTCACAGAATGCATTTATAAAGGATTCTGTGGTCTGGGCCGTATTTTCCACAGGCCCGGGGGCTTTGAAGGATTCCACCCCGGTTTTGAAGAGTGTAAAATTTGCTTTAGAGAAGTTTTTCCCTGTGATTTTCTAGGCAGGGGGTGGGGTCGGGATGTGAATATCCAGTGAGATTAGTCTATGGTCATATCTTACCAGTGAGGGATACACTTCTGGTCTGGAACATAGAGCCCCCATGTTGGTGATGATCAGGCCCAGGTCCAGTATGTTTTCCCCTCTTGTGAGAATGGTAACAAGTTGTTCCATAGCATTTGAGTTTATAAATTCTAGGAACCTTTTGGCTAGTGTGTTGTAGCTAGAGTAATGCTCCCAGTCTATGTTTGGGTAGTTGAAGTCACCCAATATAATGGTGTTTGGAGAGATCTTCATATTGTCCAGTGTTCTCAGGAAGGCCAAGTGGGGTTCCTGGGTTTGGGAGGGTGGTCTGTAGCAGGCTATAAACTGGAAGGCAGTTTTACACACTGTTAGTTGCACATGGATAGTCTCTGATGCTTTGTGCTGTGCCACCAACCTGGAGGTGTGGGTATCTTTGACGAATATTGATACTCCCCCACCTTTTGTGGTTCGGTCCAAGTTTTGGGGCCGAAAAGCATGGTATGCGGTATAACCTGGCAGTGCTGGGGTGCTCTCGGGAACCTTGAACCAGGTTTCTGTTACTGCACAGATATCGATGTTCTCCATGCTAAGGAGAGTTTCGAGTGCGCGCATCTTGAGGCTTAGACTTCTGGCGTTTAGTAGCATTACTCTTAGTTTCTTATCCCTTGTGATACCTATGGAGGTGGGTTTGTCTTTTGAGCCTTGCCTAAAAAAGGCACTATGGGGGTAGCAAGAGCCTTTGCCAATATCCGAAAGTCCAGGGGTGACAGGTGCAAGCCGTCCCTAGCGAAGCATCATGGCTTGTCAAGCATGTCATCCCAGGCTGACAGGCATTGGATCCCCTTTGAATGACACCAATACTTAAGCCAATTGTTGAAATTGATCATCTTGTCTTCATATTGTGGCATCATTCTTGGTGAGGGTAAGATGTTACTCAAGGTCAGGGTCATACCGGCCTGGGCTACATGCTCAGAGAGCTCCTCTATGTCTCTTTTCATGTAATCCAGGGAGGTACGTCTCAGGTCATTCACACCAGCATGGACAATGACCGAGTCATATTTGTACTTGCCTTGGAGTGACCTGAGTGCTTGTGTTATGTGGCAGATCCTAGCACCCGACAGGCAGCTCACCGTGACCTTCTCCTTGTTCAGCCTGGTGAGTGGGACGTCAGTGTGCCTGACGATAGAGTCACCTATTACAAGTGTATCAGGTGTGTTGTTTAGCCTTAAGGGCTGTGACTGTTCGTCACACTGGCTTTGTGAGCTATGTGTTGCACGTGTTTTGTTTTGGTTAGCAGTTGCTTGGGTGTCTGCTTTGGAGGTCTCTGCTGCTTAGGCAGATTTTTATTTAGAGCCTCCGAGTATGTTTTTGTGTGTTTATGTGTTTGGTTTGCTGTCGTGATAGGTCTATGTGAGACTGGAATTGTAGTGAGTGTGGTTTCCTTCTCCTCCTGACTGGTTACGCCAGTACTGAGTTGAGAGAGCTTAGCCTCCAATTTGGCTATATGGTTGCATCTCTCACATGTGTTGGAATTTGTTGGGAGGAGGAGAGGGTTTGTCTGTGTACATGAGGCAGTTGTAACATTGCCTCAAGATTCCCAGATTCACCAGCTGGACCAGAGAGGAGATTGACAACTGACCTTTGGATATGCTAGAATAGTACTGGGCATTCCTTTATAATTGAAAAAAAGGGCCAGTGGGGTACAAGGTACTCAAGGGGAGTTTGTGAGGGTGTAGTGCTTTTAATTTTTATAGTGCTGACTTATATAATTGCTTTAGTGAGCTAGTACCAGGTAACTTAAATGCAATGTGTTACAGGTAACTTAAATGCAAAAACCACAAACAGTAACTTTCTTTCAAGTGAAACAAGGAAATAAGTACAGTAAGCAATGCAGATATCACTATGGATCCACAGAAGCGTTGAAAAGCCGAGTTTTAGGTGGAATTAGCTTTTCAGGGAAATAACAAACAAACAAACAACAAGCATACAAACAAAGCTAGATTCAGCAGGCCTGGATCTAGTCTATGCTACAGCAAACAAGGTATACCAATTACAGCAAGAAGCAGTTCAAATATGCAGGCACTATAAGCCTTTAACCAGAAATTCCCAGCTCAGAAGGGCAGAGTCCAGCCTCTCCTCCCAGAAGAGTGCAGACCACGAACCCTCTTAATGTAAAATAACTGGCCTGAAGCTCAAGTGCTTAAACCAGAACTAATACACTTTTATAATAACAGACACTGAGCCCTCAATCAGCAGTTCCCAACTAAGAAGGATGTAAGCTACCTGTCCTGCCACCACAGTGCAAGCCACAAACCTTCCTAATGTAAAACAACTGGTCTGAAGCCCAAGTGCTTAATCCAAAAGACTTAGAATGATAGCTACACTTTAATCAAGTTACTACCAAGCAGTAATAAATACAATTGAATACTTTAAAGAATGCCTGTATTAGTGCTCAAGTTATACAAACAAAGCTAGATTCAGCAGGCCTGGATCTAGTCTATGCTACAACAAACAAGGTGTACCAATTTCAGTAAGAAGCAGTTCAAATATGCAGGCACTATAAGCCTTTAACCAGCTGCTGTCTCATCTTCCATGACGTCAGGTTGTCAGGGGTATAAAGCATACAGCCGACGCCATTACATCAGTTTTTCTTGCCCCAGATGTCAGGTGACCCCCTAATGGGAAGCAATTATATATATTTATATATATATATATATATATATATATATATATATATATATATATATGCGCCGTGGTGGTATGGAGATAGCGTTGCTACCTCACTGCAAGAGGTTCTTCCGTTCGATTCTCGGCTTGGCTTGGGAGTGCCTTCTGTGTGGTGTCTACATGTCCTCCCCATGGTTGGGTTGCATTCAAAAGACATGCGTGCGTAAATGGGCGTGCCTTCGTTGAAGGTTGGGCGTCGAGCTGGCACCTCGGCATTTTGTAAAAATTTACTGCCAATCATTATTGGACCATAGTTCAGCTGTGGCGACCCCTTACCGGGAAAAAGCAGAAAGACAGACAACAACATATATATATATATATATATATATATATATATATATATATATATATATATATATATATATACACACACACACACACACACACACATACAAGGTAATACCTCCAACAAAAAAGAAAATACACCAAAAAGCTTTTAAGCATAGTAAAAAGGAACAGAGGTATAGCCAAGAGAAGTTAGGGGGATGGAGGAAGGGTAACCAGGACTGCAACAGTGAATACACTCGAACATCTACATTTATGGTAAGTGTACACAACTGTACTATGTTCTTCATGTTTCACTGTTGCAGTCATCATATTTGGGTAGATTCCCAAAGCTAAGGATGGGAGAAAGAGTTTAGATAGCATTAGGACCAGTGATAAAGCCCTGCAAGACTGCAGTGGCAAAACCAGCTCTGGATTTAGAGAAAAGTGGCAAATGGTAATACTTGGTAGAAGTATGTACAGAATTCCAGGTAGCAGCTTCTAGGATGTCCCTGGCAGGGACACCTCTGAGAAAGGCTGTAGAGGTAGATGCAGCCCTGGTAGAATGTGGTCTTATCCCTGTGGGATATGTTTTCCATGGTGATTATAGCAGAAATAAATGCAATGGCCTATCCATTTAGAAATGGTTTGCTTTGAAATGGCCTTCCCCTCTGCCCCTGCTATTTAGATTTTCTGATAGGTTTAGTCCTGTCCAAGTAATATCCAAGTTGTTTGTGCACGTCTAAGGAGCACAGTATACGTTCCCCTTTGTTTTGTGAATTAGAAAAGAAGGTTGGCAGATGAATGGACTAATTAAGAGCCACACTGGATACTTCCTTGGGCATGAAGGAGGGATTGGTCCTGAGGGACACCCTGTCCACATGAAAGATGATGAAAGACTCCACTGCCATAAGGGCCTGTAATTCAGACACCCTTCTTACTGAAGTGATGGCTAAAAGGAAGGTTGTTTTCCAAGAAAGGAATTTCAACTCTGCATTTGCAGTTGGCTTAAAAGGAGGCAGAGTGAGTTTTTCCAATACAAAGTTAAGGTCCCAGGCTGGAGTAGGGGCTCTCCTAGGTGGGCTTAAATTTTTGGCCCCTCTGAGGAACTGCTTGAGCAGTGAATGAGAGACTAGGGGTGGTTCTGTGTTGTAATGAGCTGAAATGGCTGAGGCATGAATTTTGATGGAGAAAAAGTTAAGGCCCTTGTAAAGCATCTCAGTTAAGTATTGAAGAATCTGAGGTAAATTGGGCACTGTTGTGCCCATCCCCTGAGCTTGGTTCCACGAACAGAATCTTTTCCATTTTTCAGCAGAAGATTTTCTAGTACTAGGCTTCCTTGCCTCCAGAATGAAATCCAACACGTTTACTGAGGTATGGTAACTAAGAGCTCAGATAATTAACCAGGCTGCCAGGTTGAGGGTTTGAAGACGAGGGTGCAGAATCTGGCCCTCCTGCTGCGACAGCAGAGTAGGGGTCTGGGGCAGATGCCATGGAGCCAGTAGTGACACACTATGCAAGAGGGGGTACCAGTGTTGGTGTGGCCAGTCTGGTGCAATCAGTATCATCCTTGGTTTGTCCTGTTTGATCTTTAGTAGTACCATGGAGAGGAGAGGCAGAGGAGGAAAGGCATAAACTGATAGATTATTCCAGGTGAAGGACAGGGCATCCACTTTCCAAGCTTGTTTGTGGGGAGTCCTTGTGCAGAATTTGTCCAATTGGTAGTTCTGGGGGGAGGCAAACAGATCTATATCTGGGCTCCCCCATTTGTTTTTCAACATGTTGAATGTCTTTGGTTCCAGTTTCCACTTGTGTGGGTCCATGAGATTTCTGCTTAATTCATCTGCCAGTGTATTTAGCTTTCTGGGCAAGAATTGAGCCTGTAGGTGCACTTGGTAGCTCAAGGCTGTGTCCCACACAGCCATGGCTAGTCTGCAGAGGGGGTATGAGTGGGTTCCCCCCTACTTGTTTATGTACCACATAACAGTGGTATTGTCCATCTTTACCATTAATTGTCCTGGAAAAATGTGGTCATTAAAGACTGTCAGAGCATTCTGTACAGCTAACATTTCATTTTGATTGATATGCAGGTGCATTTGACTTGGGTTCCATTTGCCCTGAATGCACTTCCCTGCCAAGTGAGCCCCCATGCATAGACTGATGAGTCTGTTGTTAGGGTTTGGACAGCAGGGAGTGAAAGGCAGTCCCTTGTTTTGGTGGCAGGCCTCTGCCCACCAAAGGAACTCTAACTGTAGGCAAGGTATGATAGGAATCATTGCTTCTAGATCCTGAGAATGTTGACACCATAGGCTTTTTAGATACCATTGCAGTTTCCTCAAACGCAGTCTTGCATATGGAATTAGAAGAATGCAGGAAGACATGAACCCCAAGGCTTGCAGTATTTGCCTTGCAGATAGCAGGGTTTTGTGGCCATTAGTTTGAAGTAAGCTGTTAAATGAACTTGTTTCTCTGGCGTGAGGAAAGCCATCTGGGAAATTGTGTTCAAGCTTGCTCCCAGGAATATAATTTGTTGACAGGGTACAGGTTTATTGTGCACCCCAGACAAGTTGGCACCTTCTGTACAAATGCCAGATGATTCAGATGTATGTCCTGGCTTTCTGCCTGAATTAGACAATCGTCCAGGTATGGGTATAGTTGAATATTTCTTTGCCTGCAAAATGCAATGACTAGAGCTAGGCACTTTGTGAATACCCTGGGCACAGTAGATAAGCTAAAGGGCAGTGCAGAGAACTGATAGTGCATGTTGCCTGCTTTGAAGCGTAGGTATCTTCTGCAAGATTCCCTGACTGGGATGTGCAGATAGGCTTCCTCTAAATCCAGTGTTGCCAACCAGGCATCCTTGCTGAGCATGGAAGCAACTGGTGAAGAGTTAGCATCCTGAATGTTGAAATCAGCAAAAAAGTGTTTAGGATAGAGAGATCTAGGATAGAAAGCCAGGAGTTGTCTTTTCTGGGCACCAGGAAAAGTCTTGAGTAGAAACCTTGTCCCCCTTTCCTCTTCTGGGACAGTTTAAATAGCCCTTATACTTAAAAGAGAGAGAGAACTTGCTTTTGAGCTTCTGCCCACTGATTTGGGGGTAGATCTGGCCAACCGTTTGGGGTTGGTAAAGTGTAAAGGTGGAATCTGTATCCTTGGGAAACTATTTAAAACCCATTTGTCCTGGGTAACGAGTTCCCAGTATTTTGCCTGCAGAGCAATCTTTCCCCCTGAAGGACCAGTCAGTTGAGAAGGGCTTGGAAGTTTTAAAATTAAATCACTGAGATAGTTTACCACAGAGGGGAGTTTTACTACTCCCTGCTTTGGAAGTGGGAGCCCCCCACTGCTTAGTCCTGTGTGCACCTTGGGACTGATGCCTGGGTGTTCTGCTGGTTCTGGATTTGGACTGAGAAGGCCTGGAAGAGGCAGGAAAGGACCAATTCTTAGAGGGCCAATGCCTACTAAATCTTGGAGGCTGTATTTGCAGGAAATATGTAACAGTTTGCATAGATTTAGCTTTTTCCTCCATCTTTCTGAGTACTTCCTCTGCTTTGTTGCCAAACAGGCGGTCCTGGTTTATGGGAACATCCAGCAATTTAGCTTTAACATGATCTGGAAAAGATTGCTCCTTAAGCCAAGCATGTCTTCTAAGTACAGATCCAGTGACAGCAGCCCTGCAAGATGCCTCTAGTGAATCAAAACCATATTGCAAAGTATGCTTTCCAACTTGTTCAGCAGAATGCATTAAATGCTGTAAATCCTTATTTTCAGCACAGTCAGGAATCAACATCATTTACTGTTTAAGGAATCCGATAATAAGCTGCTGATACTTTAACATATGAAACCGGCAGTTTAAGGCTCTAATGGCCAAGGTTGCAAAAGTGTATACCTTCTTACCCAATCTATCCAGCGCCCTGGAATCTCTATCAGAGGGGGTAGGATTTTTGGCAGTAGTAGCTTTAATGCCCATGGGTCCCTGTGAAATGGTCTCAGGATCTGCATTAGGATTTTTAAAGAGGAATTTGTGAGAGTCAGGAACCCTGTAATATCTATCTGGTTTTCTGGGAGTAGGAGGTAAGGAGTCTGGGGCCAAGCTAGATTCTGAAAAGGCATCATCAACAATGTCCAGTACAGGGGGGATAGCTAAAGGCCTATGTTGAGGCAGGAGTAAGAAATCCCTAAGCCTCTATTTTGAATCAGAGTAATCCTGGCTTTTCCAGTGTAAATGCTCCCTAAGAGTATGCAAGGTTTCACCAAAAGAGAAATCCTCTGGAGGGGAAGCAGAGGGAGTAGAGGCCTCTGTATCAGAATCCTCAAAGGTAGATAAGGGTAAATCCTGGTCAACAGAGGAAACAGAAATTTGAGAATCCTGATCAGAAGAATTAGAAGCAAATTCAGTCCTAGGTCTCTTAGAGGGAGAAGGTTGGCTTCCTCTTACTAAAGTAATAAGGTCTTCAGCCATTCTTATCATTTGTTTTTTAGGCATAGAGGCCTGACCATGCAGTCTGGGCGTCAGTTTTCTAGGCATGGATCGAGTTTTAGGCCTTGAAGAAAAAGATGGCATCAGTTTAATATGCAAGTTAGTAGGGTTTAATATGCAAGTCAGTAGGCCTGAATACACCCTCAGAAGCCGGTGCCTGCACAGCGGCTCCAGACCCATCCAAGGTAGACCCATCCGCAGGTTCCACAGTTGAAGCATCTCACAGCATACTGGAGTCCAAATGGGTCTCAGTAGAGGCCTGCGAATCTGAAGTAGCGGGTATCAGGGGCAGCAAAAGCACCTCACTGAGTACTGGCGAACTGGCTTCTACCTTAGGAGAAGCGTTGTTGTCATCTTTGGACCTAGGCGGCCTGTCTCTGTCTTTATCCTTGCGTTTTTTCGGAACGTCGGTAGTTGGGTGGCTTAGCGAAGCCATATCTGGGTAATTTAACTGAGTACCAAAATATTTAGAACCGTAAATATACCAACGATGAATAGTTCATTGTTTAAATAAGGCACAAAATAGACAGCGAGGTACGTCGTGGTCAGGGCCTAGGCAAGGAATGCCGTACGAATTAAAATCTTTATGAGGTATTTGCTTTCCACAAGAAATACAATTATTGACTTTTACTGACATCTGTTTAGAACAAGAAAATGTTTCCCCAATGGGGTACTTAGCTTTAGTTGAAGACTTCAGTTCTGAAACTCGAAAATGAAAATTTCAGGAGTCCGCCGACCGGCACATGCGAACTGCTTCTGCTTCTGGCACCGCACAGCAAGAAAGACTGATGTAATGAAGTCAGCTGCAAGCTTTATACCTCTGATGTCATGGAAGATGAGACAGCAACTGAAGCAGGACCCAAGACTTTGATAAATCAGGCTGACTGAGGGCTACTGCAAGCAGATAACCCAAATGTGATGACTGCAACAATGAAAAACGAAGAACATCAGCCAACATGAAAAGGAATAAACCTTAACTTTTCTTTTTCTAATTTCTTACAGTGTAAAGACAGGTAAATGCCTTAATAATCATTGTTTGCAATCCTTAATACGTATCTTGTGCACTTTATGACTAACAAGGAGCGCTGTGCATTACTTCTCTGTTGATTTCTTTTCACCTATAAAAAAAATAAAAATGAGAAAGGTATTTGCAAGTTTAGGCAGACATATTCAGGGGCAAAAACAAGTGTCTCAGCTCCTCTTGCCTCAGCCATAAAATCTTTGAATAGTAATACTGAACATATATTTGGCCTGTGATTAAACATCAAAGCTCCTATTGGCCGTCTCAGTTGTACCCTAAACTAATCCATACTGGTAACGGTTTCCAGACTTGCAGCATTGCCACATCAGCATGACTCCCTTATATAAGAAGCTGCATTCATGTCCTTAGTTGGAAAGTGATCTGGTAGCTGAA